>NC_021167.2:19307051-19338470 GCF_000331145.2 Cicer arietinum | reverse complement strand
TATTATTATTATTATTATTATTATTATTATTATTATTATTGTTATTGTTATTGTTATTATTATTATTATTATTATTATTATTATTATTATTAATATTATTATTATTATTATTATTATTATTATTATTATTAGCAAAAATAACTATTTTCATAGTTATAAAGAAAATCAATTAGTACAACTAATTTTCTTTATTTTATGTAAATCATAAGCAAAATTTACAAAATCGTTATTTGTAATGACTCTCACTCATCTATTTGTATTAAATGAATTGAAATAAACGAAGTATATATTCATAATAATAATAATATTAAAAGACTGAAAGTCGATAAAAAAATTGATAATAGTGACTAAGATTTAAAACCATTTTTTTTTATTTAAAAAGTGATTTATCAATTTTTTTTGGAACATAAGTATGTTATAGTGTGAATTTAAAAATTTGTTGAAGTCCCACATTGGAAAGAAATATTTTTTGTAAATTTAAGTGAAAAGAAACTTGTTTTAAATTTCAAGTCCCACATTGGAAAGAAATATTTTTTGTAAATTCAAGTAGAAAGAAACATGTTTTTTAAAATTCAAGTCCCACATTGGAGATAATTTTTTTTGAAATCTCACATTGGAAAACTATCATATTTTGTGTAGTTTCAACTCTATAATACTAAAGTCCCACATTGTTTAGAAAACATATGTGAGTGTGCTTCCATCACTATATAATGAGTTTCAAACTATTGTGAACATGACACCAAAGTTGGATGCTTTTCCCAACTTTCTCTTTTCTTCCTCTTATATTCTGCTCGCCCAATTTTCGAGCCACTTCTCCCCTTTCTTTTTGTCTCGATTTTTAGAGCAGTTGTAACGATGTTCCTTCGGTTTTTAAAGGGGTTGTTATGCCGCAGTCCCTTCAGTTGTCCATTTGTTCTTTAGAGCAGTTGCTATGTCGTAGTCCCGCTCTAAAAACTGAAGGGACATAAAGAAATGGGAGAAGTGGCTTGAAAATTGGGCGAGCAAAATATAAGAGGGATAAAAGAGAAAGTTGAGAAAAACATCCAACTTTGGTATGCTTTTCACAATAGTTTGAAACTCATTATATAGTGATGGAAGCAAACTCACATATGTTTTCTAAACAATGTGGGACTTTAGTATGTATAGAGTTGAAACTACACAAAAATATGATAGTTTTCCAAAGTGGGATTTCAAAATGATTTCTTTCCAATGTGAGACTTGAATTTTAAAAACAAGTTTCTTTCCACTTAAATTTACAAAAAATATTTCTTTCCAATTTGGGGCTTCAACTTATTTTTAAATTCACATTTCAAACATTGGAAAGAAATATTTTTTGTAAATTTAAGTGAAAAGAAACTTGTTTTTAAAATTCAAGTCTCACATTGGAAAGAAATCCTTTTGAAATCCCACATTGAAAAACTATCATATTTTTGTGTAGTTTCAACTCTATACATCCTAAAGTTCCACATTGTTTAGAAAACATATGTGAGTTTGCTTCCATCACTATATAATGAGTTTCAAACTATTGTGAAGAGCACACCAAAGTTGGATGCTTTTCCCAACTTTCTCTTTTCTCCCTCTTATATTCTGCTCCCAACTTTCTCTTTTCTCCCTCTTATATTCTGCTCGCCCAATTTTCAAGTCACTTCTCCCATTTCTTTCTGTCCCTTTAGTTTTTAGAGCAGTTGTTATGACACAATCCCTTCGGTTTTTAGAGCGGTTGTTATGACCGTACTTCCTTCGGTTTTTAGAGCGGTTGTTATGCTCGTACTTCCTTCGATTTTTAGAGCGGTTGTTATGCTGTAGTCCTTTTGTTCTATAGAGCGGTTACTATGTCGTAGTCCATTTGTTATTTGAGCGGTTATTATATAGCAAACGCTCTAAAGAACAAAAGGACTACGACATAACCTCCGCTCTAAAAACTGAAGGAACTCCTACATAACAACCGCTCTAAAAATTGAAGGGATTGCGGCATAACAACCGCTCTAAAAACCGAATGGACTGCAGAATATAAGAGGGAGAAAAGAGAAAATTGGAAAAAGCGTCCAACTTTGGTGTGTTTTTCACAATAGTTTGAAACTCATTATATAGTGATGGAAGCAAACTCACATAGTTTTCTAAACAAGGTGGGACTTTCCAATGTGGGACTTCAACACATTTTTAAATTCACATTTCAAACATGGGGTGTTGAAGTCCTACATTAGAAAGAAATATTTTTTGTAAATTTAAGTAGAAAAAAACTTGTTTTTAAAATTCAAGTTCCACATTGGAAAGAAATCATTTTAAAACCCCACATTGGAAAACTATCATATTTTTGTTTAGTTTCAACTCTATACATACTAAAGTCCCACATTGTTTAGAAAACATATGTGAGTTTGCTTCCATCACTATATAATGAGTTTCAAACTATACCAAAGTTGGAAACTCATTATAAAGTGATGGATGCAAACTCACATATGTTTTCTAAATAATGTGGGACTCTAGTATGTATAGAAATTAAACTACACAAAAATATGATAGTTTTCCAATGTGGGATTTCAAAAGGATTTCTTTCCAATGTAGGACTTGAATTTTAAAAACAAGTTTCTTCTCACTTAAATTTACAAAAAATATTTCTTTCCAATGTGGGACTTCAACATATTTTTAAATTCACATTTCAAACATAGGGTGTTGAAGTCCCACGTTGGAAAAGCACACCAAAGTTGGACGCTTTTCCCAACTTCCTCTTTTCTCCCTCTTATATTCAGTTCGCCCAATTTTCGAGTCGTTTCTCCCATTTCTTTCTGTCCCATTGGTTTTTAGAGCGGTTGTTATGCCGTAGTCCCTTCGGTTTTTAGAGCGGTTGTTATGTCGTAGTTCCTTCAGTTTTTAGAGCAGCGGTTATGTCGTAGTCCTTTGGTTCTTTAGAGTGGTTGCAATGTCGTAGAACATAATAATCGATCAAACAAATAATGGACTACGTCATAACAACTGTACTTAAAGCCGAAGGGATTGCGTCATAACACCCGCTCTTAAAACTAAAGGGATTACAACATAACAACCACTCTAAAAACCGAAGGGACTGCGGCATAACAACATCTCTAAAAACTGAAGGGACAGAAAGAAATGGGGGAAGTGTCTTGAAAATTGGGCGAGCAAAATATAAGAGGGAGAAAAGAGAAAGTTGGGAAAAGAATCCAACTTTGCTGTGCTTTTTACAATAGTTTGAAACTCATTATATAGTGATGGAAACAAACTCACATATGTTTTCTAAACAATGTGGGACTTTAGTATGTATAGAGTTGAAACTACACAAAAATATGATAGTTTTACAATGTGGGATTTCAAAATGATTTATTTCCAATGTGGGACTTGAATTTTAAAAACAAGTTTATTTCCACTTAAATTTACAAAAAATATTTCTTTCCAATGTTGGACTTCAACACATTTTTAAATTCACATTTCAAATATGTTGAAGTCCCACAGTGGAAAGAAATACTTTTTGTAAATTTAAGTAGAAAGAAACTTGTTTTTAAAATTCAAGTCCCACATTGGAAAGAAATCATTTTAAAATCCCACATTGGAAAACTATCAATCTTGGAAAACTATCAATCTTGCTTTTGGCAGAACTTATCCAACAACTCTTTTATGATAGCTGGTCCCTTTCCAACGGACACATGAGCTGTCCTAAGCCTTCTTGGAGTCTATAAATGCAGCTGCAAGTTGAAGAACAAAACAGAACAATCAGCACCAAGCAAAAGATCAATCTTTTCGATCATACTCAAGTGTCTCAAAATCTTTCTTATAGTTTGTTGTTTTGTTTTAATCTTTGTGTTGTAATCATTTACAACTGAGGTCTATTTACAGAATATATTTCTCAAACAAGAGTTGAGTAAATATCAAGATTCTAAATAGTCTCAAATCCATCACTTTGTAACTCAAGGTTGTTTTGTCAAATCTTGAGTAAATTGTAAAAATCCTTTCATGTTTTGAAAGGTAACTTGTTAAAGCCTTTCCAAAACAGTAAGGTAGAATTGAAGAAATCCTTTCTAGGTAGAAGGGTAGGAATTGTGTAAAGATCAAGATTGATCCATGAAAACCAAGAACGATCTTGGTTTGAACATTTAGTGAAAAATCTCACGGTTGTGAGGACTGGACGTAACCCGGATTGGGTGAACCAGGATATATCCTTGTGTGATCTCTCTTTCTATCTCTATCTCTATTTATTTTATGCATTACAATCAAATCATATTTTGATAAAATTGATTTTACTGTTTTTAAAGCAAACCAAGATTGATATTGTTGTTTCAACAAAACCAAGATCGATCTTCATCACTGCCAAGATCAATCTTGGATTGAGATCTTATTTTTTTTTACCTTCAATTGGCATCAGAGCTCGGTCTCAAAATTTCAACACCTAACAAGTGTTAGAGAAAAGATCTAGAAAAATATCAAAAGATATGTACATTGCTGAAGGAGGGTCATCATATAGACCACCTTACTTTGGTGGCATAGACTACTATTTCTGGAAAAGAAAAATGCAGTTGTTTCTGAAATCTCAAGATACAGGAATGTGGCGTATCATTACAGATGGAGATTTCGTACCAAGAGTCGACCAAAATAATTCAACCTATGCTGAAAAGAAAGAAGCAGATTGGACAGCAGAAGAAAAATCTAAGGTACTCCTAAACTCTAATGCTCATTTATTCTTATCGTGCGCTTTGAGCAGAGAAGAATGCGAAAGAGTTGATGAATGCAAAACTGCTAAAGAAGTATGGGACACATTACAAACTCATCACGAAGGAACAAGCCATGTAAAAGAAACAAGGATTGATATAGGCATAAGAAAGTTTGAACTCTTTGAAATGAATGAAGGAGAAACCATTGATGAGATGTACTCAAGATTCACAACCATTGTAAATGAAATGCGCTCTTTAGGGAAAGCATACTCAGTACAAGACAGATTCAGAAAGATCATGAGATGTCTTCCAATAATATGGAGACCAATGGTGACAGCCATACGTCAGGCCAAGAATCTTGACGTACTCGGACTGGAGGAACTAATTGGAACATTACGAGCACATGAAGTGCTGCTACAAGAAGACAAACCAATCAAAAAGGTCAAAACAATAGCTTTGAAAGCATCTCAAGAAAGTACAGATTGATCTTGAAGCAGTTCTGGAAAACGCAGATTGATCTTGAAGCAGTTCTGGAAAACGCAGATTGATCTTGAAGCAGTTCTGGAAAACGCAGATTGATCTTGAAGCAGTTCTGGAAAACGCAGATTGATCTTGAAGCAGTTCTGGAAAACGCAGATTGATCTTGAAGCAGTTCTGGAAAACGCAGATTGATCTTGAAGCAGTTCTGGAAAACGCAGATTGATCTTGAAGCAGTTCTGGAAAACGCAGATTGATCTTGAAGCAGTTCTGGAAAACGCAGATTGATCTTGAAGCAGTTCTGGAAAACGCAGATTGATCTTGAAGCAGTTCTGGAAAACGCAGATTGATCTTGAAGCAGTTCTGGAAAACGCAGATTGATCTTGAAGCAGTTCTGGAAAACGCAGATTGATCTTGAAGCAGTTCTGGAAAACGCAGATTGATCTTGAAGCAGTTCTGGAAAACGCAGATTGATCTTGAAGCAGTTCTGGAAAACGCAGATTGATCTTGAAGCAGTTCTGGAAAACGCAGATTGATCTTGAAGCAGTTCTGGAAAACGCAGATTGATCTTGAAGCAGTTCTGGAAAACGCAGATTGATCTTGAAGCAGTTCTGGAAAACGCAGATTGATCTTGAAGCAGTTCTGGAAAACGCAGATTGATCTTGAAGCAGTTCTGGAAAACGCAGATTGATCTTGAAGCAGTTCTGGAAAACGCAGATTGATCTTGAAGCAGTTCTGGAAAACGCAGATTGATCTTGAAGCAGTTCTGGAAAACGCAGATTGATCTTGAAGCAGTTCTGGAAAACGCAGATTGATCTTGAAGCAGTTCTGGAAAACGCAGATTGATCTTGAAGCAGTTCTGGAAAACGCAGATTGATCTTGAAGCAGTTCTGGAAAACGCAGATTGATCTTGAAGCAGTTCTGGAAAACGCAGATTGATCTTGAAGCAGTTCTGGAAAACGCAGATTGATCTTGAAGCAGTTCTGGAAAACGCAGATTGATCTTGAAGCAGTTCTGGAAAACGCAGATTGATCTTGAAGCAGTTCTGGAAAACGCAGATTGATCTTGAAGCAGTTCTGGAAAACGCAGATTGATCTTGAAGCAGTTCTGGAAAACGCAGATTGATCTTGAAGCAGTTCTGGAAAACGCAGATTGATCTTGAAGCAGTTCTGGAAAACGCAGATTGATCTTGAAGCAGTTCTGGAAAACGCAGATTGATCTTGAAGCAGTTCTGGAAAACGCAGATTGATCTTGAAGCAGTTCTGGAAAACGCAGATTGATCTTGAAGCAGTTCTGGAAAACGCAGATTGATCTTGAAGCAGTTCTGGAAAACGCAGATTGATCTTGAAGCAGTTCTGGAAAACGCAGATTGATCTTGAAGCAGTTCTGGAAAACGCAGATTGATCTTGAAGCAGTTCTGGAAAACGCAGATTGATCTTGAAGCAGTTCTGGAAAACGCAGATTGATCTTGAAGCAGTTCTGGAAAACGCAGATTGATCTTGAAGCAGTTCTGGAAAACGCAGATTGATCTTGAAGCAGTTCTGGAAAACGCAGATTGATCTTGAAGCAGTTCTGGAAAACGCAGATTGATCTTGAAGCAGTTCTGGAAAACGCAGATTGATCTTGAAGCAGTTCTGGAAAACGCAGATTGATCTTGAAGCAGTTCTGGAAAACGCAGATTGATCTTGAAGCAGTTCTGGAAAACGCAGATTGATCTTGAAGCAGTTCTGGAAAACAAACATCAATCCTGGAAATAATTTTCATCCTATACTCTCATATAATCAACAAAAGATCCATCCAAGTCATATATATTCCAGAATTTGAAGAATCAAAGGCATGCTTCAATAAAGGCATATCACAAAGATCATTCCTCTTGAAAAGCAAATGCAAGTACAAGACTACAAGTAGCAAAGTACACTACTGATTTGAACTATTCTAAAGCCTGCACAAGTAACAGAAAAGCAGTACTCAAGGCTGACATACTGACACAAATCACAGAGTTCAAGGCCAGTTCATCACAAACCAGAAGATCAATCTTGGATCGATCTTCTGATGCAGCTCATCAATCTTGCTTTTGGCAGAATTTATCCAACAACTCTTTTATGACAGCTGGTCCCTTTCCAACAGTCACATGAGCTGTCATAAGCCTTCTTGGAGTCTATAAATGCAGCTGCAAGTTGAAGAACAAAACACAACAATCAACACCAAGCAAAAGATCAATATTTTCAATCATACTCAAGTGTCTCAAAATCTTTCTTATAGTTTGTTGTTTTGTTTTAATCTTTGTGTTGTAATCATTTACAACTGAGGTCTATTTACAGAATATATTTCTCAAACAAGAGTTGAGTAAATATCAAGATTCTAAATAGTCTCAAATCCATCACTTTGTAACTCAAGGTTGTTTTGTCAAAACTTGAGTAAATTGCAAAAATCCTTTTATGTTTTGAAAGGTAACTTGTTAAAGCTTTTCCAAAACAGTAAGGTAGAACTGAGGAAATCCTTTCTAGGTAGAAGGGTAGGAATTGTGTAAAGATCAAGATTGATCCATGAAAACCAAGAACGATCTTGGTTTGAACATTTAGTGAAAAATCTCACGGTTGTGAGGACTGGACGTAACCCGAGTTGGGTGAACCAGGATATATCCTTGTGTGAATCTCTCTATCTCTATCTCTATTTATTTTATGCATTACAATCAAATCATATTTTGATAAAATTGATTTTACTGTTTTTAAAGCAAACCAAGATTGATATTGTTGTTTCAACAAAACCAAGATCGATCTTCATCACTGCCAAGATCAATCTTGGATTGAGATCTTATTTTTTTTTACCTTCAGTGGCTTAACACCCTTGATTATAAAGACGTTTGAGTTGGCCAACTATTGGCTCTTGTATCACAGTTGGCTCAAAAGCATCCAACTTTGGTGTGCTTTTCACAATAGTTTGAAACTCATTATATAGTGATGGAAGCAAACTCATATATGTTTTCTAAACAATGTGGGACTTTAGTATGTATAGAGTTGAAACTACACAAAAATATGATAGTTTTCCAATGTGGGATTTCAAAAGGATTTCTTTCCAATGTGGGACTTGAATTTTAAAAACAAGTTTATTTCAACTTAAATTTACAAAAAATATTTATTTCCAATGTGGGACTTCAACACATTTTTAAATTCACATTTCAAACATAGGGTGTTGAAGTCCCACATTGGAAAGAAATATTTTTTGTAAATTTAAGTGAGAAGAAACTTGTTTTTAAAATTTAAGTCCCACATTGGAAAGAAATCATTTTGAAATCCCACATTGGAAAACTATCATATTTTTGTGTAGTTTCAACTCTATACATACTAAAGTCCCACATTGTTTAGAAAACATATGTGAGTTTGCTTCCATCACTATATAATGAGTTTCAAACTAGTGTGAAAAGCACAGCAAAGTTGGATGTTTTTCCCAACTTTCTCTTTTCTCCTTCTTGTATTCTACTCACCCAATTTTCAAGCCATTTCTCCCATTTCTTTCTGTCACTTCAGTTTTTAGAGCAGTTGCTATGCCGCAGTCCCTTTAGTTTTTAGAGCAGTTGTTATGACGCAATCCCTTCGGATTTGCTGTAGTCCTATAATAACCGCTCAAACAACAAATGGACTACGACATAACAACTGCTCTAAAGAACAAAAGGACTACAGCATAACCACCGCTCTAAAAACCGAAGGAAGTACGGCATAAAAACCGCTCTAAAAACCGAAGGGATTGCGTCATAACAACCGCTCTAAAAACCGAAAGGACTGCCGCATAACAACCGCTCTAAAAACTGAAGGGACGTAAAGAAATAGGAGAAGTGGCTTGAAAATTGGGCGAGCAGAATATAAGAGGGAGAAAAGAGAAAGTTGGGAAAAGCGTCCAACTTTGGTGTACTTTTCACAATAGTTTGAAACTCATTATATAGTGATGGAAGCAAACTCACATATGTTTTCTAAACAATATGGGACTTTAGTATGTATAGAGTTGAAACTACACAAAATATGATAGTTTTCCAATGTGAGATTTCAAAAAAAATTATCTCCAATGTGGGACTTGAATTTTAAAAAACATGTTTTTTTCTATTTCAATTTACAAAAAGTATTTCTTTCTAAAGTGGGACTTGAAATTTGAAACAAGTTTCTTTTCACTTAAATTTACAAAAAGTATTTCTTTCCAATGTGGTACTTCAACATATTTTTAAATTCACACTATAACATACTTATGTTCCAATAATCCCCCACTTGAATTTAAAAAAAAATGTTTCTGAAATAGCATCAAATGCTTCTATAAGATCGTGCATAAATAAAGGTGTCACTTGACTTGAGCCTTTACATAGTAAGTAAGATTCAGATTCAACAAGAGTGACTCGTAGTCTTGAACTCTATCTCTGACATCAAACCCACACACAACCTTTTCATAGGGTGTATTTTCAAAAGCTCGTGCATTAATGGCCCTGCATGTGTATCCTAGTATAGTGAACCCTCTAGGAACTCTGCCTCGAAATTCCATAGGAAGCGGCCCCACTTCCACATTCACATAGGTGAGAGTATCAAGAGTACTCTTGTAGCTAGGTACTCCCACCACATAGAGTATAGATCTCATTAAGAATTTCTATTAACTCATCCTATCATCGCTTCAGGAATCATGCTTCTCTAATTTATAATAGCATGTTAATCTCATATCACTTTACGACTTGTTATTACCCATTGAACCTAATTATTGGGATCTCCAGTCTTTTAGGTCGGATTACCATCATGAGTGACTCTGTAGGCATTAGTCTCATCTTTTTGGATGTATTTATGACATTCTCTTTAGCTAATCCTTTCGTCAAACGATTTGCTAAATTCTCATCAGTGCATACATGATCCACTCTAACAACTCATTTAGAAAATAACTTTCTAACAGCGTTGTGCTTACGACGAATTTGTCGTCTCTTATCGTTGTAATAACGATTTTCAATCTTTGCAATAGCCGCGGTACTATCGTAGTGGATCAACGCATCTGTCATAGGTTTTTCCCATATAGGGATCTCAACCAGCTCGCTTCTTCACTAGTAGTAGCTAATGCTATCATTTCAGACTCCATGATGGACTGAGCCAATATGATTTGGAGTCATCTGATAAAACGTTCCAATCAGCAACATTGTATCCTTCAAGGACTATAGGAAATCTTTGATAATGTAATCCGAGACTCATGGTCCTTTTCAGGTATCTCACGACTCTTTCCATAGCGTGCCAATGCTCCATACTAGGTCTACTGGTAAACCTGCACAACAGTCCCACGACGTAGGCAATGTCGGGTCTAGTACAATCAGTGGCATACACGAGGCTGCCAATGATTCTCGCATATTCAGTTTGTCTAACACCTTCACCAGTGTAATTGAAAAGTTTCACACTTAGATCATATGGTGTGGAAGCAGGTTTACTGTTAAAGTATTTATATTTCTTTAGGATTGTTTCAACATAGTGAGATTGATTCAAAAAAGTTCCATTTTCTGACCTAGTAATCTTGATTTTGAGGATTACATTTGCTTCTCCGAGATCTTTCATATCAAAGTTGTTACACAACAATAATTTCACAATATTTACAGCATGAATGCTTGAATCAAATGAGTTAGTCATCTACATAGAGACATATGGTAGTGCAAATGTCATTTTCAAATTTGTAGTAAATACATTTGTCACTTTCATTCACTTTAAACTCATTCGATATAATAAAGTTATCAAACTTTTCATGCCATTTCTTAGAAGTTTGTTTAAGACTATACAAAGACTTATCTAACATACATACCTTATATTCTTGTCCTTGAATTACAAAACCTTCAGGTTGTTCCATAATAGATTTCTTCTTTCGAATCACTTTTTAAAAAAGTTGTTTTAACATCCATTTGGTGTATCACCAGGTTAAAAATAGTTGCTAGTGATATGAGTATTCTAATGGATGTTATTCTAGTGATCGGTGGAAAATTGTCGAAGAAATCTATTTCTCTTTGTCTAAAACCTTTGGCTACAAGGTGTGCCTTGTATTTATCAATCATTCCATTAGGTTTTAGTTTCTTTTTCAATATCCATTTACAACCTGTTGATTTGCAACAAGAGGCAAGTCTACTAAATGTCGGATCCTGTTAGACTCTAGAGAATCCATTTCATCTTTTATTGCTTCATGCAATAGATCTGCATCTAAAGATGACAAAGCTTCTTAAGGATTTGCAGGATCCTCTTCAAAAGTATAAGTCGTATAATGGGGTGTATAATCTTTACCAAGTATGACTATCTTACTTCTTCGAGTTACTTCTTCGGGTTTCTGTTTCGCATTGTTTGCTGCTTCTAGTAACAGAAACATGACTTGGTTCGCTGCCCCCACTATTTCTCCATTTGAAAGAAAATTTATTTTCTTAAGAGTCAACTTCATTTGACTTTATGATCACTTTTGCATTAAGGTCATAAAACTTATACGCTTTTTTCTTTACCGCATACCCAATGAATTCTCATTCATATGCTCTACTGGCAAGTTTAATTCGCTCGGGATCTGGGATTCTGACATAAGCCAGACCACTCCATGTTTGAAAATAAGACAAATTCGATTGTCTTTTCTTCACTATCCAATAAGGAGATGTTTTGTTTTTAGATTTAAGAACTCTATTCAAAACATAGCAAATAAACAATATATTTTCCGCACACCAATGATATGAATCACAAGAGTTAAGCATACTAGCAACAACTAGTTCAATAAGAATTCCAATCTTTTTTTTTTACAACTTTACCATTCACTTCAAGTAATTATGGTATAGTTGTTCCATGTATAATTCCAGACAATTTATAAAACTCATTAAGTAAACTAGAATCATACTTGGAACCTCTTAATCTTTATACTAAATTGATTTTCAATTTCAGTTACAGAGATTCTTAACATATCAAGCGTTTCACTTTTATTTTTCATTTCTTGTTAACGTCTCATCAAGTTCACATATATCAAAGTGTAATAAATCTAACTACTCAGATTCTTTAACTATAAATTTATGTAAACTCTTTGTTATTTTAGTTTGATTATAAAAATCACATTTTTCAAAATCATTTAACAATAACTTTGAAATCAAACCTAAGTTACTTAATTTTGAAATCAAATGTGTTCACATCACATAGTCTAGCATATCAAAATTAAAATCACACAACATATATGCAAAAAGAGACATTTTTTATTTCAACATTCAAACATAAAGAGACATATTAAATTTCAACCTTTAATTTAAATATGCCATGAGTGGCGTACCTTAATAGATGATCTCATGAGTTATCTTCTGAATTTTACGGAAGTGTGCTTCCACAGATATGTCAGCCTCCATGTGCCCCCACAGATCTGTCAGCCTCCACGTAAATGTCATCGGACATCTGATACTCTAGGTAGCAGTCACAACTTACTTATTCAGAGTATCTCAAACATATCTCCAATATTGCTGGAACTGTAATAGTTATACAGATCATCAGCAATTCGATTAAGAATATAATTCTTATCATTATTCTCCCATGGGTTAATTCTCCACATGGGTTAATTCAAAGACAACATAACCAAATCCAGTAATCTCTTCGGTTGACGTGGCAGAAAGAAACGTCTTAAAATTGTTGTTTTTGAGTTTTAGAAAATCATTTAAAAATCACAATTTATGCCACCGAAGATATTACTGGGTTGAGTTGCGAACTAGGTCGCTCTTTTTAAGACGTTTCGCGGCACTGCCCAAATTGTGCATCGCTCTTTCTAAGACGTTTCGCGGCACTGCCCAAATTGTGCAAGGCAGACTATCTGCACCGAAGAAAACCGTTCTAGAATTACACCCTCAATATGGCAGCATAATAACCGCTCAAAAAGACAAAAAAACGAATGGACTACAACATAATAACCGCTCTAATAACAAAAATTGGGCGAGCAGAATATAAGAGAGAGAAAAGAGAAAGTTTGAAAAAGCATCCAATTTTGGTGTACTTTTCACAATAGTTTGAAACTCATTATATAGCGATAGAAGCAAAGTCACATATCTTTTCTAAACAATGTGGGACTTTAGTATGTATAAAGTTGAAACTACACAAAATATGATAGTTTTTCAATGTGAGATTTCAAAAAAAAAAAATTCTTTCCAATGTGGGACTTGAATTTTAAAAAAAGTTTCTTTCCACTTAAATTTACAAAAAAATATTTCTTTCCAATGTGAGACTTCAACACATTTTTAAATTCACACTATAACATATTAAAGTCCCACATTATTTAGAAAACATATGTGACTTTGCTTCCATCACTATATAATGAGTTTCAAACTATTGTGAAAAGTACATTCTAATTTTCGAGCCACTTCTCCCTTTTCTTTCTGTCTCTTTGGTTTTTAGAGCGGTTGTTATGCCGTAGTTCATCCCGGGAACTTCGTGGTTGATATTAAATATTAAAATCGTTATTTTTAATGACTCTCACTCATCTATTTGTATTAAATGAATTGAAATACATGAAGCATATATTCATAATAATAATATTAAAAGATTGAAAGTTGATAAAAAAAAATTGATAATAGTGACTAAGATTTAAAACCATTTTTTTTTATTTAAAAAGTGATTTATCAATTTTTAATTTATTTTTTCCATCAATAAAATTATATAAAAAAAAATACTTCAGATTAATTGCCAATGTTACATAATAATATTCCGTGTTACTCATGAGAGTTTCATTGGTCTTTCCAAATTGCAGTTGTTGCACCATGTAAATTAACAAGATATGCAATTGACTCGGTATGAACCGATATGATTTGACTAAATTAATGATCGGAATTGTGATCCGTGCAATACATACGACTCGATTTAGTTGATTTTAAAAAATAAATCGAATGTTTGCTATCGTTTGTCATTTTTTTTTTTCAAATTTAAAATTGTCTATCTTAAATTATTATTTGTACTTTTTAAATAGAATAATTTATCAGTATATGTTAATTTAAGATCAGCGCGTTATGGAATAATATGCCTACAAGTCTAGTGTCTAAGTATCCACCTAATCCATTTTAAATGATACTTTCTATTATTATTGATAAAAATAATTAAAGTGATACCTAATTAAAGTTAATATTTTAAAATAACAAATGTATTATAATTTAAAATAAGTAAAGTGAATAAATAAATTTTAAATATTAATTAATAATTCTTTTTAATTAAAAATATATTTTTATATCATTTTACATTAAAAATTAATAGAACAACTTAATTTATCAAATTAGACTATTAATTATAAAAACAACTATCAACTAATTTTCTCAAACAAATATTAAAAATAATTTTTTTAATGTTGTTTTTATAATAAACGATATATGATTTTTTATTTTTCAAATTAATTAGTAAGTTTGAGATTTGATCGGAAGCTGGAACGGCATTTTTTAATTTTGGTTGGGAAATGAAAACTGGAAATAATTATTCTTTCATCAAAAAATGAAAAAGTTATATTTATTTTTTCAGTATAAATATAACTCGAATCGTGTTATGTACTCATTACAACAACTCCATTTTCTCGCTCCATTCCCAAATTCGAAATCTCTATTCAATGGAAGAAAATCAAAACATTCCTCAGCTTGACGAACCACTCACCACCGACTCAAAATATGACCAGAAACCTTCATCATCGCAACCACCACTACAAGATGAAGAAGAAGAAGAAACAGAGTCGGAAGAAGAAACAGAATCGGAGGAAGATTCCGAGGAAAGCCTAAACCCTAATCCTTTCGAAGTGAACGCATTTGAACTTGTGCGGTACAATAAAGGTGAAGAAGTTTTTAATCATTGTGAAGCTGAGAAGAAGGAAAAACCTTCTGATTCGAATTTGATTTTGCATGAGATGATTCAATATCGAGGAATGAATGCGGAGTTGGTTAAGGAGACAGTTGAAATAATGGATGAATCAGAGAGGTCTGAGTTTGAAGAAAGATGGAAGAAGTTACATATCGCTGAATTGGAGTTGTTTACAAGGCGAGCTCGGTTGGTTGAAGAACAGGCTAGCTTGATATTGGATGCATTGAAGTCGTCATTAAAATCATCATCAAACCATTAGGTTCAACTATATGTTGCCATTGCTTTTACTTGTTGAGATTTTGTTGCTATTTTGTAGACATTTTGTAGACATTTTTCATTTTGTTACTTCGGATTTTGGATGTTAAGATGATGTTGTTTTTTACAAGTCTCATTTTGTTTAGCTCTCGTTGAATTTTTTCTCCATGTTTACTTGCTGCAACTTAGGGATCGTTTGACATGTGTTTTAAAGAAGAAAGCGATATTCTAACTTAGTTGTTTAGTGTTCTGTGATTTAGTTTGGATCTATTAAAATTAAAAGTAATCTAAAAAATGATATTTCGTAAACGGTTTAAGTGTTGTAATGTTTTAGTAACAATTACTTTGTTTTAAAGAAAACAGTTATAAAAAGTAATGTTTTTAGAAACTACTCTTTTTCAAAAAATTCAGTTTAGGTTCTGTTTAGTTTTTTAATTTTGAAAAAGATATAAATTGATTATTTTGTTTGTTTTGCTTAGTGCAAATCACATAATCAAAATAATTAGTTATAAATACTTTTTTTTTTTGGAAATATTACTTTTAATATTTTTTTATTAACTTTGTTTAGTTTACTGTTAGATTTTCATTTTTTTTAAACTATAATTACCAAGTTCAAATTTATTGAAGTGATAAAATGTATTACTTAAAGTATATTATTTTTACATAACAATTTTCTGCATCCTTGATTAGATCATTTTCGTTAAATGTGATAGTTGAATCCCACTATGCATTTTTTTCCAACAGTTTGTAATTAGTAACTGTTTGGCATGATATTTAGATCTTATTATTTTGTTGTTTGGATAGTTCAATTCTATTGCTGACTCATATATGTGATGTAGTTAAATTGTACAATGTGATGAAGTCACTATCATTAATTCATTTTGAACTCAAAACAGATTATTACTCTCAAGTCGTTTTAGTTTTGTTGCATATGGTACTTTGACAATGAAAGCCAGTTAAATAAGAACATGTTCTCCCTTGTAACTAAACAGTTACCATGTTTTCATTTTTTAAAATTGATCCTTATGGTTTCTGTCACCATTTGTGAGTATTGTTTTTTATTGCGGACTATTATGTTGCGAGTGTTGTTTTAAATTGCCGATGTGGTTTTGTTTAAAATTTTTACATTAAGAAAATGCAGACATATATGACTTAATTTGGAGATCTGCTTTTGTTATGAATCAACCATATTGCAGCCTTTATTTTGTATGTGGACTGCAATTTAAAAATAATATTTATCAAGGATGCAGGTTTTGTAGATTTCATTGTTTGTGATGAATAAATAATCGGACATAATATGCTTTCCTGATTTTTTGTTAGTGATATTCGAAGGCAATTTTCGCAACAAGTGTGTAGAAAAAATCATTTAAAATTTGAATTAATTATGAACTCATTTGTTAAAATAATGTTGGGAGAATATTCAGAAAATTGTTGTCTGATGGAAGTCTTATGAAAGTACAACCGACAAATTTAATCTTGTTAAATAAATAATCAATCTCTCTCTCTCTTCCTCCAGTGAAGTAGTGTCTCTAATTTCTTCTTTGCAATTGCAATTCTTACAAAAAACTACATCATTCTCCTTCGTACTTTTGTTTGTTTGTTTTTTCTCTGCTTTTTTTTTAGAAACTACATAATGTAAATAACACAAAAATCAGTGTAATAACTGTTTTTTTTAATATTTATGCATTCATGGATCACTAATGCGAAATCCTTCTTCCATCTACTCTTGGCACATGATTTTGGTTGCCATTTAACAAAGGACCAAAAAGCTTATGCAACAGCAATCATAAACAAATTATGTAGCACTGACTATTAGTGGAAAGCTTATATTTCTTCTTAACAATAAGTCAGCTATAAAATGTTTCTTTAAATGAATTATGGGTAATTGAAATGTTACAAGATTATTTATCATGTAATTTTTTATTTTTTAAATCTCAAATACATATATCAATAAAGGTTTAATCTTTTAAGATCCATTCCTCTGAACCCCAAAAACATCGTAAATATTCACTATATGTCAATGTTTGACATCAATACTTGTGGTTGTGTACGACAAAATTGCATTGTTAAGTGAAAAGTGATCTTTTAATATTTTTGAGTTACAATCGAAGAATTCAAGCTATTTGCTCTCATCTTTGCTAAAATATCTTCACAAGCATTTCCTTTTTGAAGGATTTGGCGGGGAATAATCAACCATAATATTTACTTGAAGTCTTTAATTATATGAAGCAAATTTGCATATGTATGAAATTGAAGGGTCCTTGTAATGATCAATTGAACCACGCGAAGTAAGTCAAAACAACACAAGATTTTTCTATAGCCAGTTTTCCAACACAACTAAATTCCTACTAAACTACATGAACCAAATCAAAACAAAACAAGAATTTTCTTGATTTTTTTAACAAAATATTTTTTTAATTTTTTTTAAAGAAACACCATTCAAACAATAAAAAATTATTTTTATTTTAAAATAATAGAATTTTTCATTATAAAATCTAAAACAAATGCACCATTTGTTAAACTTATATATATATATATATATATTTTCTTTTGTTAAACTTATTGATATAATTTTTAAAAGATTAATCTTGAAAACACTCAATTATTCGTAATACAAATAAACTGACTAATAAAAATAGTAGGGATTAAAGACATATGAATTATAAATTGAAAAATCATACTAAGTAGTAAACACATCATTAACAACATAAATATTAATAAATTTTATTGAAAAAATTTTACAATAGTTAGAAATTTCTTATTTCATTTAAAAAATATATATTTAAAGATTTCTGCCAAGAATTTTTTTATAATTATAAAATAGAATATTAATTATTAACCGTTGGAAGAGTTATTTTCGCTTTAAACCTCTCACTTGATAGAGAGACCCCGCGTAGATATAAAACAAGAGTTATTTAGGGTTTTATTGGCGGCGCCTTTCGTTCTCGTTTCCCAGTGACACTCGAACTCGGAGGAGGGATCCAAAATGGTAAACTGAAAAAGAAATTGCAATTTGACAACAATAATGAACTATTTTGCTATTCAATTTCTGATTTAGAGTTTGATTTAATGTTATTGCATTGCAGCCTTCACACAAGACATTCAGAATAAAAAAGAAACTTGCTAAGAAGATGAGACAGAACAGACCTATCCCTTATTGGATCCGTATGCGAACCGACAACACCATCAGGTACAATGCAAAGCGTCGTCACTGGCGTCGCACCAAGCTTGGCTTCTGAGGTTCTTTCATTATTCGGTTTTGTTTTTATTTTTCTTTTGATATCAGACAACAACTTTTGTTTAGGTGTTTTTAATGTTGGGATTGAAATCAGTGTTATTTATTTAATGAATTGGTTTGTGGTTTTGAACATCTTATTTTATTTTATGTAGTGACTATGATGATTTGACTCGCAATTTTAATTTTGTTTAACAGAATGAATGGATGGTCTTTAATCTGATTATTATGTTAGGATGTTTTTTAAGTTTATTATGGTTAATATATTTGTTTGAGATTATGTTTATATGTTTTGATGACCGGCAATCTTATATGGAACGAAGTGTTGGGTGGTCAAAAACCAATGTGAGGATAAAAATAAGTGTACAAGAGATGTGAATGTTGCGTTGGATGTGTAGAAAGATGAGATGATATAGGATCAGGAATGGTGTTAGAGAGAGTTGGGGTAGCATCTATAGTAAAAATGTAGAGTAGATGATAGAAACTAGGTTTCGGTGGTTTAGGCATGTGGAGAAGAAACTTGTAGATTAAGCATTAAGAGAGTAGATCATATGGAGGGTAGTCAAATTGCTAGAGGCAAGATAAGACCTATAAAAACTATAAGAGAAACTATTAGAAAAGATCTAGAGATTAATGAGATGAAAATAAATGTACTATATGATAGAATGTTATGACATGGTTTCATCCATGTATCTTACCTCACTTAGTGGGATAAGACTTGGTTGCTGGTGTTGTTGTTGGTGTGTATGTTCTTATAGGAGAAAATATGCTTTTGATTCTGACAAGCTCCTATTTTCAAATACTGCACCTTGTTTGTGTGGTTTGTTGGTTTAAAATTTTGTTTTGAATACATTTTCTCTCTAACATGAATTATAGTTACTGTTGGCATATGTAGTAAAAATATAATTTTCTGTTTAGTACACAATTTTATCCTCTAAGAATTAGCCATTAGGTGTGTAATGTGTATAGTAGTATATTGAAAAACAAGAGCACTACTCTTGGCAAGATACTCCCTTTATGAACAGAGTGTGATTCTAATGTTGACCGGTGTTTTTCTTTTGAATCAAGTTTTGAGATACTCTCTTAATGAACATTATTAACTATCCAAATTTCTATATTACAGAGGCACTGATAATTAAATATTATAATTAGCCCAAAGATTTTGGATAACACATACTCCTTAGTCTATTTTGTGTCACTCCTTTTCTTTTTTAACAATTTATTTTCTGAAGTTTCTTTTGGGTTGCATGACCTTATGTGAAAGCTGTATAGTCTTTTCTTGTATCTTATTTATGAATCTGATTACAACTTATGTGGAGGGAAGCTGTTCTGTGTGGACACATTTTACAGCTGCACTATTTGAGAATATAGTTTTCTTCTATTTGCACATCAGAAGCCATAAAGTGCAGTTTTGGAGTATTATTTTTATTGTTTGGTAGCAAAAATTGATTTACCAATTAAGAAGGCTGGTTTATATTTTGTTTATGCCTTATTTTAAACAAAATAATAATATTTTATTTTCTGTAGTTTTCTTAGTATGGCTGACTTAGAGTTTGTTATATTTTTATTTCATGTGCCTGATACTGATAACCCAAAATTTCCATCACCAATGCAAGTAATCTCTCATCGGGGTAACCATGAACCTTGTTTAGAAGACCTTTTTGCAGAAAACCTTAAACGAAATGATTGATCTCTTCTACCTACCCACATCCTTTGCCAATAAAATGGTTCCCCTGTCTCTGCAGTTACAGTTGTTATACTAAACAAAATATTTTTCTATCTTTTGAAACAGAACTATGATCCACTCTTATACTTCTCCCATTGTGGATGAGGGGAAGTGGCAATTGGCAAACCCTGTCTTTTGAATCCATTACTTTCACTCTTTTTATGGTAATAATATCCTAACTAATGTCTAGGAAAAGCTGTCACAACAATCACTAGCAAGCCATCAGAACTCATCAAACATATGAATGACAATTTGAATGAAAATGCAGAACCAAGAAAGCCTAATTGATTATATTCTTGTTATTTTGTCCGGGTTTTCTTTTCGTGTGTGAATTGTCCATCATTTTGTCTATCCACGACCAAATGTAAGGTGGTTCGTGCATCTTTTTTTAAAAATAGATTTTCAGTTCCAATTATAAGTGCTGATACTCAGTTGTTTGGTTTTCCTAGTTAACAAACTTTTTACACTAGGTGGGAGCTTTCACTCAAACTAATTGTGACTTGGGTTCAATCTTAGTGTTTTTCTGTTGGACAACGTAAATTGCACTGAGGTTATGGTTTTGGTTCTGAAGTGTGTCTCTCTCGATCTAAACTTTTATTAATAACTAAATAAGGTTACGATACTTGTACGCAACTCAATTGACCAAACTTTCTTAGCAATGGTTTGATATAGGTTTACCGTGGAAAATGAGTTTATTAGATATGGTTTTCTGTATGAAGATTGAAGAATGATATTACCATATGGTGTTTTATTTAATAAGATGAAGCAGAAATCGTGGAAGAACTATACACAAAACTCAAAGGTCTAAGGATTGATAAAAAGAGATGTTTGAGATTTTCTCTTATTTTTTCAAAAAATTTTGTTGATATTATCATTTTGGTCTCTCATCCTACACATGCAATCAAGAACTTAGGGCATATTCAATATTCAAATATCAAAATAGTGGTTTACTCAATAATATGTCTAAACATCAGAACAATTTTGTCTATTTAACCAAGAAGTCCTTGTAAGAGAAAAAAAATCCATGTCACTAACTAACCATTACGGTATATTTATTATTTGAATGTATGTCACTAATATAAATTATTATCTGTAATTTCACTTATTTCAGACGAATAAAAACTAAAAACTAAAAAATATACATATATTAATAATATCAAGATATTTGAATTGCTTCTTTTATGATAGAATATTATTCTACTACATTCTGATTTCTAAACCATGATATTTAATTGAGATGTTAGAGATTCAATGACAAAGTAGAAATATTACTTTACTAACAAATCATCGATTGTTCAGTTATCTAACAAAATATTACCTTAATAGTATTACTTTTCTATAAACCATTGAACTATCACATTTGTTGTGGGTACTTTTGTTGCATATTTCATTTTTTTAACGTGCAACTTCCATATAATAGTATAATACATATTAATTAATATTTATTTCTAGATTACCCATTGATTCATCCCTTTTGTAGTGCATGTTATGCATAAATAAATATTTATTTGTTCTGTTCTGATACACATCATCTTTTGTAGAAATCGTTTATTTTTTGTTTTTTAAATATAATTTATCATCGATTTGTAGCATTCTTCTTCATAATAGAATATAAAAAAAATGAAATTTGACAATTTTGCTGCAATATTCTCACGGATGAAATAGATAGGTAATATAGAACTCATTTTATATGCACGACTACATATTTTTTTATATTGACTCTCAATGTTGTTATAAAGTAGCTAAAGGATCTTCCAAATGCATGTTACTACGGATATGTATATATATATATATATTTATATATGAAGTACGAATATTTTGCTTTATATTTGCTGTTATGTTTTAATATTTAATTTTATAATTATTGGAATCATGTTTTACTTTATTGTTTGTGATATTTTAGTTTGATATAATACTGATTCACGTTGCTATATTTAATTTTGTTATTTATTTTTCATTTCAAGTTTAGTATGTCCATCTATATATTTAATAAAGTCTTAAATTGGAACAATTACAATTACTGGAAGAGTCCGTTCTAGAAAAAATAAATAATTTTTTTTTCCAGAGTTGGATATTCTCAACTACATTGTATATTTATTTGAACTTAGAGTTTTTTTTTCTTAGAACTTGTCTCTAATACATATGTTGGTGTTGGTACAGTATTAACTATCTTAAATTTATAAATTTATAGATGAATTTGCAGTATTAACTACGTTAAATTTATTTTTGCATAAAGTGGATTTGTACCATTTTCAATTTTTAATGTCATTTGAATGTAGAAAATTATTATAAAAAAAAATTCAGTGTGTTGAAGAAATTTAAAAATAACAAATTAAATAGATAAAATAATATTTTTATTTAAAATTAAAAGTAACAAGTTAAAGGGATAAAATGATACATTTATTAAAAAACAAGAGTAACAAATAAATGGATAAAATAATATTGAAAATTAAAAATAACGAGTTAAATGAATAAAATAATATTTTTATTAAAAATCAATAATTGTATGAAAAGTAACAAATTAAATGAATAAAATGATATATTTATTGAAAATTAAAAATAGAAAATTAAAAAGGTAAAGTAATAGTTGTATTCAAAATTAAAATAATTCTCAAGCAAATAACCACGTATTCAATAGTAAAGACTAAATCAATACAGTCTACGGTCACTCGAAATTCTCAATAATTTTAAAAAAATACAATTCTTGTATTTATTTATTTTGTTTACAAAAAACCGATTGATAATTTAAAATTTGATGTAGACCAAACATGACTATTAACAACAATTTATTCTAAAATTTTATATTTATATTTAGACAGCATATCCAAAATTACTTTAGTAAATCCATTTAGAATACCTAAATTTTGGAATTACTAATGAACTTCTACGTATATTGAAGGTATAAAATTAATTAAAATTTATATATATACAAAATATTTGCATTAAATTTTTTTGAAAAAAAAAATAATAATTAAATGTAAAAAGATTGTGAAAATCAAATTATATAAGTGGTAATTGTGGTTTGTGTGTAAATCGAGGTGTAATGAATTTCTACTAGACCTAATTAGTAGATATGCTCATTAAAAAAAAGACTGTAATTTATGTTGTTGTAATTTTGAATCTTATAATTGATGTATTTTATGAGTTTAATTATTTTTATGAGTTGAATTGTGGTTGTTGAGTTATTGTTCTCGAGATGTATCTAATATGTGAAGGTGATATGCTATTTGTGCCTCCTTACATGAATTAATCTAACTAATGACATGCATCATATATATCCTCATTGTGCCATGTAGATTGATATGTGTATATGGATTAAAATTTATTTTACTAATTTTTTAATTATTAAAATTACTTATTTTTTATTAGACTCAAATTTTGAGATTAGAATAAGGTCTTCAAAATTTTCAAGACGACTCTAAACCAAATACATTAATTTTTGTAGTCCAAATTATAACTTTGATGTCTATAATAAAAAAATAGGAGGGAATAGTTTATAAAAAAATTACAAAAACAACTACTATAATTATAAAAAAAAAAAATTTCCAACCAAAATTCTAAATAATTTTAAATTATTAAAAATATCAACTAAAATTTGATTTACTACTTCTCTCCAATACATTCTTATAAATTTACCACTTAAAGTTTTTTATATATAATACAATATTATAATTTCTATCGTTCTCGAGATGTATCTAATATGTGAAGGTGATATGCTATTTGTGCCTCCTTACATGAATTAATCTAACTAATGACATGCATCATATATATCCTCATTGTACCATGTAGATTGATATGTGTATATGGATTAAAATTTATTTTACTAATTTTTTAATTATTAAAATTACTTATTTTTTATTAGACTCAATTTTTGAGATTAGAATAAGGTCTTCAAAAATTTCAAGACGACTCTAAACCAAATACATTAATTTTTGTAGTCCAAATTATAACTTTGATGTCTATAATAAAAAAAATAGGAGGGAATAGTTTATAAAAAAATTACAAAAACAACTACTATAATTATAAAAAAAAAAAATTCCAACCAAAATTCTAAATAATTTTAAATTATTAAAAATATCAACTAAAATTTAATTTACTACCTCTCTCCAATACATTCTTATAAATTTACCACTTAAATTTTTTATATATAATACAATATTATAATTTCTATTTATCCATTAAAATTTTAAAAATTTGGTCACTCCAATATTTTAGTTCAAGATCTACCATGAAGAACAAGATTGGAATGTTCCGAAAAATCCACCGAGAAAAGTTGAGGTAAATCACAAGTTAAATTCTCTTGAAGAATTTTTTTTTTATATGTCGAGATACGTTTGAGGTTTAAATTCAGAATATGATATTCAGTCTAATAATATTAACATTTATCAGTTTTTAACACAGATTATTTTGTTTATCATATTTAAATTATTATTTTATTAGATAGTCTCTTGTTTATCATTTTTAAATTCTTTATTTATGAGATATTCTCTTGTTTATCATACCAAAAAAGTACATATTAAAACATGTGATAAATTCTCCTAAAGAAAAATTTTATATGAACAAAATAACATATGTTATAATAAGTTAATTATTTTGTAAATTGTTTTTTATTTTTTGGTTTTATATGTTAATTTTATTTATTAATAAAGAAGATATGAGACTATGAAGTGAAGAATCATCTATATTTTATGAAACAATAAAAATGTCAAATAATTATTTTTATTTCGAGAAATGCATCATCCTTATTTAGAATTTCATCTTTTCTCCAATATTTTTTTTTTATAACGGTAAAATCACAAAAACAACTTAAGAGACAAAACAAGAGTAATATCATTCTACTGTCATCATCAAGGAGAAGTAATAGACTTGGAGGGGAGTAGGTAGGGGAACAATACTAAAATCTCCACTTATATTAAGGTTAGTCAGTCTATTAACAGGGCTGACCATGGGACTCTGTAGGCAGACCAACTGCATAGACCCAAAGTGTTTTTAATTTTTAAGAGTATTATAGGACTCCAAAAAATACTACTAAAAGATTAAAGTTCACTTTGCACTATAGGGTCCAAAAACCAAAAAGAACCATAATTCATAACAATAAAAATGGCCCAAATTTTTTGAAAAAAATAAATAACAAAAAATGTAGAATTATAGTTTCAATGTTATTGGTGTTATTTACAATTTAAATAAAGAATGATTCTTTGTAGAATTTTATTACCGGGGGCTCAATTTTTAAGCTTAGAGCATGACCTCCAAAATGTTTGAGAAAACCCTGTATATCAGCATATCGATTGGCCTCACAATAGACATGATTTACCACACAACTTCATTCTCTACGATATCTTCAAGAGAGATGGCTTCTTAAAGAAGCAATGCAAGATAACAAAAGAGTCTTGAAGTAGAAATATCAATCATAAGAAATGAGGTTTGAATTGTGATCCCTTTTTAAAATTTTAATTTCTGAACTTAATTTAAATTAACTCAAGATCAATCTTGATTTCAAACAAGAAGTCCAAAACGTTCTGGATAAGTTAGAGATAAATAAAGTAGATTAGTTCTATGTGATATGTGATTAATGAGTGAAAAATAATTAAGGATAAATATAAGAAGATCACATAGTAATGTATCTTGGTTCATCCAAAGTGGGCTACGTTCAATCTTCACAATCTGTGAGATTTTCCACTAATGTGGTTAGCACCATAACATTCTTGCTTTTACACTATCTTTCTTGATCACTCTAGATTAGTTTCAGAATTCACATTTCAACTCTGAAATGATTTTTACAGTTACCTTTCAGTCTAGAAATGTCTTTTACAATTACCTTTTAATAAATAAAAAGATTTTTACAACATACTCAAACTATATTAAAAGATAGAATTGAGTTACAAATGATGTGTATGATAAATGAGTTGAGGATCTTAAAACTACTCAACACTTTTTTGAGATTGATTATCAACAAGAACTCTATAAATTGGTCCTTGAATATAATGAGAGAGGACTGAAGTTTTGCTTAAGATAAGAGCTTTATTATTTGAGTATTAATGTTTAAGTATGAAATGATTTTCTTTAAAACTCTTGCATTTGTCTTTTCATTGATATTCCTTTTATAGATGAGGACGAGATTGAAAAGACTCAATATAGTCGTTACTGAACCTCTACTAACTGTTGGTTCAAATTGAAGTCTATTAAACACATGTGTTATTTGGTCTAGAATGTTCTTTGATAAAACTAGAACATTATTGCTTATGAGTTTTATGGAGAACGTGAATGAGTGATTGAATGAATTGCGAAATGTCAGCCTTTTGGCTTAGAAGCATGCATAACTATCTGCAAAAAGATGCAAAACAATGTACTCATGTTTTTGTTGTCCTTGCTCACAACTCATCAATCTGGAGGCTGTTTTGCTCATTTGAGTCTTCAGCTCGAGTTTTGGATTTGAATATTGATTTGAGCTGTCTTGATATTCTTTAAATTGAGGTCTAGACTATGGATAATGATTTGTTTTAACTTTGTCTTTAACAGGGAATAATCAGAATGTTCTTATGATCAATTCATTTTAGCATGTAAGACATGATGTTTTTGATTTCTTTCATGGGGAGATAATTGGTTTGTGTATGAATATGTTTGATCACCTATCTTTGAATAAATCACACAAAAACACAAGTTAAATAGCAACATGTAGTAAATCAATTGGGATTTCACACATGGTCTTCCCAACATTTAATGAACAATTAAATCAAGATTTGAAGGCCTACTTGCAAAAACAAACATGCAGATTGATCTCCAGATTGATCAAAAGAACATTCTGGTTTATAAAAGATCATTCTAATTTTTCAAAAGATCACTATGGTTTATTAAAAGACCATTCTTGTTTATCATATGACCATTCTGGCTTATCAAATGATCATTTTGGTTTTATCAAGATCATTCTAGTTTTTTCAAGATCATTCTGGTTAATTCATTTTATGGACATGAGTAAAATGAATCATCCTATAGTCCGAACCCTAAGATAAGCACATGTCAAGACTACTCAAAACAATAATCAAGCCCAAAAGTCTAGCTAAAGACCAAAAAAGCAAACAACATCAAGATCAATCTCTAAATTGATAAGCTACGGGCAAGGACAACAAGGACACAAATGCTGCACATTTTTGCAGAAAGTGCATCATGCTTCTGATACAAAGGACTGACACTAGACAACTACTCAATCACAAGAGACAATCTAAGGGATGCGTGCTTTCGAGTCGAGACGGCTGTATTGGGGTGTGACTCACGTAACAACTAAATCCAAGGGTTAACTTTAATCTAGGACCAAATTAAAGACCAATAAGAAACCCAATATATTTAAAAGCTCAATTTAGTCACGCCCCAAAGCCAACCAAGATCCAGATTAGCCCACCACCCAAGAATCATAATGCCGTTGTCTGTGAAGACTGGAGCAAGCACAAGGAGGATCCATGAACCCAACACCAGCTTGGTTGACACTGGTGAAGGGAGCCCCAATACCTCGATAGCATAGGAAATAGTTTACCACAACTCAGACAACATCTATCCATGAGATGTCGATTCCTGTCTGAGCCATATTCACTAGCACCTTAACCTGGGGGGAGCAGTCCATGACTAAGGGGTATATAATTAAAATATATAATTTTTCACAGTCAAAACCACAAGTTAAAGAGTATAAAGAGTGCTCGAATCAATGGTGAAACCCAGAACTGGAGCTGAATGCCCAAAAGAGGAAACAACCTCAAGATTGATGACAAGATTGATATCCAAATTGATGAGTTGTGAGCAAGGAAGTAAGTACATTGTACTTACAATATTCCACAGAAAGCTCTGCATAAATTTGATTTGAAACAATACCAACTGACATTTCACAGTCTACTACTCACTCATTCACGTTTTCCATTAGACTCAAAAGCAAGAACATTCTTTGTTTGTCAAGAACGTTCTGGACAACAATATAAACTTGTGTCTAATTGCTTTAAAATAGATCTAACAGTTGGGAAGTGTGTTCAAAGTCTTTTATCATCTATAAATTGAATATCAATTGGAAGATGAAGACAAGAGTTAAATTTACAAATCTACCAACACTTGTTCAAGTAATAATTGTTGGAACCAAGTTGATTTTATACTTAGAGTTTTGATGATAACAAAAGTATTTTATGAGAACAATATATTTGACTTCAAAGAGTATGAAAGAAGATTCATGCATTTAAAGAAAATCTAAAATATGATTTGATTCAAATTTATAATTGAAGAAAATCTAAATTAAGATTTAATTCAAATTTATAATTGAAGAAAATATAAAATAAGATTTGAATCAAATTTAAATTGAAGAAAATGTAAAATAATATTTGATTCAAATTTTTAATTTAAGAAAATCTAAAATAAGATTTAATTCATATTTATAATTGATGAAGATCTAAAATAAGATTTAATTCATATTTATAATTGATGAAGATCTAAAATAAGATTTTAATTCATATTTATAATTGATGAAGATCTAAAATAAGATTTAATTCATATTGATAATCTTTGACTAAGTTGAAAAGAGGATATAGTCAAAATTTGAAGAATATTTGAAGAAGATTTGATCAACATTTGAAGAAGATTTGATCAACATTTGAAGAAGATTTGATCAAATTTTGAAGAAGATTTGATAAAGAGTTGAAGAAGATTTGATCAAGATTTATGTACAACAAAATACAAACATAATCAATATAAAGAATTTAAAAAATCAATCTAAGCAAAATATCATTCTGAATTAAACAATGACTAAATTGAAGTCCAAATTTTAACTATAAATAGATACTCAAGGCTGAAGAAGAAAATCATCGAAAAACAGAAAAGAGTAGTTTTAGAGTTCAAAGAGAGAAACACATGTTCAAGTTAAAAATATTTTATGAGTATTTTTTCTTAGAGTGCGAGAATTATTATTATTATCAGCTTTATTAGAAGCAACTACTCAAGCTCCAATCTTTTGTATCCAACCCGATAGTAGTTTAGTTCCTTCTTCAATCTGGGGTTGTCAAGTTGTTAGGAGAAGACTTGACTTGTAGG
This sequence comes from Cicer arietinum, assembly GCF_000331145.2. Classification (NCBI taxonomy): domain Eukaryota; kingdom Viridiplantae; phylum Streptophyta; class Magnoliopsida; order Fabales; family Fabaceae; genus Cicer; species Cicer arietinum. The sequence goes on along the minus strand of NC_021167.2, from coordinate 19,309,232 downwards.
GTCAAGGTGGTTAGTTCCTCAAAAGTCTGGGGTTGTAAGGTTGTTTGGGAAGACTGGCTTGGAGGGTCAGATGTTTTGTAATTCAAGGTATCTGAATTAGTGGATTACAACATTCTAAATGAGGGGACATGATGTAGCCAAGTTAGTAGTGAACTAGAACAAATATATGTGTCAAATTATTTATGCTTTCATTGTTTGCTGCTTTTGAATCCGATTGATTCTTATCTCAATAATTCATAAAAATCAACTAACCTTCATCAAATTAGCAAAAAGTTATCAACTTTGTCAAACACAATTCAACATTTCTTCTCATGTTTACACCTTCAATAATAAGTCAAAAACTCTTCAAGAAAACTCCAACTCTCTTCACTATATTTATGGATCATCATTTACTGAGTTTGTCTTTATTTATCTCAAACAAGTGTTGAGAAATTTCAAAATCCCAAACACTTTTATCATACACATAATTGGTAACTCAAGTCTATCTTTTATGTTTGATTGAGTGTGTTTGTAAAAATCTTTTCTAGATTAAAAGGTGATTGTAAAAATTCTTTCTAGGTGAAATGTAAAGATTGTAATTAATCAAGGTGTGATCAAGAGAAAGGGTGTGAAGGAGAACATTTTGGTTCTGAAGTACATAGTGAAAATCTCACGGTTGTGAAGACTGGACTATCCCGTATTTGGTGAACTAGTATACTTTTTGTGTGTGATCTTTCTATCCCTTATCTTTAACTATTTGCACACACGAATCACACTTCATTATAAACTAATTATTATTTACTTATAACATATCTAGAACATTTTGTTTCAACCAAGATTGATCTTGAGTTAATTTAAATTAAGAACTAGAATCAAAATTTTAAAAATGTCACAATTCAAATCTCCATTTTTTGTGATTGATATTGCTACTTCACTGTTGTGTCGTGATAAGAACCGTCAATATTAAACTTGAAAGAATTAACATCGGGAGGAAGAAATATTAAGATAAAGATACTAATGAATGAAGAAAAATGTATACTAAATAAATATAAAAATTGCTTAAGATCAAGTGATGTTCCTGAGAAAACTAATTGGTTTCTATCAATCCACAACATATATATCATATATATCATGATACCAAACTTCATATGCCAATGATTTCTGCTTGAACCAACATCAATAGTCCAATACTTTTTCTTTTCGAAAAGACTAAATTTTTTTATTGATATAAAACAAATATAATGATGCAAGGTGAGGTGTTGAAAATCTTTTCTTTACTAGTGCATTTAATGTGTCTCACGTCTTTTTATAATTTTAAGTAACACATATTTTAAAAAATATAAGTAAAAAATGTAAATCACAAAGGAAACACATCTAAAGTTTTTTACTCAAATTTTCAAATGCATGAAAATATTTCAATTTTCAAGTGCCCCAAAATACCTATCAAAACACAAGAATGTTTTTTTTTTTTTATCAAAAATAACATTGGAATATTAGTAGAAAAATAGAATTAGAATGATGAATGGTCCATTTGTTATAAATTTTTCGTAAAAACATTTTTTTATAAAAATTATAACTTTCTAAAAAAGTTTTTATTTGTCTATGTTTTAGTAGTTTTTAAAAACATTGCCACTAAATATAAATACCTTTTCAAATTACGAAGTACATTTATTATTTTTTCCAAAGTTTTATCTTGCTAAAAAAGAATACTACAAATCTTTTTTTAGAATATGAAATGTTAAACTAGACACATTCCAATATAAATGTTATTTTGAAAATATCTACACATAAAATTTACTATAAACCTTTTTTGATATATATGTAAAAAAAATGGATACTTATTTGATTGAGGTAGTAGATAAATATTTCTCTAAATTGCCTAATGCGGGTAATAATTGGTTGCCTTTGCGATTGCCCCGTTGTATTAGAGTATAAGTCACTAATAGTATGTCCTAAATGTGCAAAAATACTCGAAGTGATGAAGCTTCATATATGCATTGAAGGAGGAGGTTAAGAGATTTTGCAAATTATATTTAACATGTTTAGAAATTTTTTATATTTTTCAGCAAAGTGTTGATAATGGCAATTATTACAACTTGAACCCAAATTCCCTACTATAGGAAATCGCACGGTTTCGTGCGCTAGACAATTTAGATCATTAGCTTTGATTTTTTTTTTCTAGTACATATATATATATATATA
>NC_021167.2:19302261-19306669 GCF_000331145.2 Cicer arietinum | reverse complement strand
CAATTATATATATATCATTAGTTAGAGATCGAGCGGTTTAAATCACATATTACAAAATTAATGTTAAACAATTTTGATAATTAATCAAAATCTAGTGGTTGAAAATAGTCAGTTTGTCACATAGTTCCTGCAGGCGATTTGATTCTTGATAACTTTGATACAAATATTTTTGGAAAATGTGTTCCTAGTCCTACTTCATGTTTGTTTTTCTGAGTGATACTGTATAAGAGGAAACAGAGGAGCAATAGTTGACAAGGGTACCAATGGGAGGAGAAGCACCCATAAATAATTGATTTGGAGAATATTGTGTTATGAACTTATGATTATGTTGCCAAAGGCAATACATGTAGTCCTATAGATTGAATAATTTGCTTGGAGAACATCACTACGAAGAATAAGCAAGACTGTTACTATTGTAAGAACAATTTTCATGTCCAATGTGTGGACACAATAGATCTAGATTCCTTGCAATATGGGAATTACATATTTAGATGTAATAAATGATCTCGACAGTTGATTTGAGATCGAACGACTCAGATTACAGAAACAATTAAATCAATGTAAATTAATCACGACAATTAACTTGAAATCGAATAATCAAGATTAAAAACTATGTCAATTACAACATCTAATCTATTTCCGTATTTTATGATGGGACTTCTGTCGTGATTTTGCTAATCCTTGGCGAAACTAAACAAGCACTAAAGACTCATATGTCCAATTTGCTGATCAATGATGGTTCTCATATATGTCCTACATATAGTTTTGCATCTACTAATCAAAAGCCTATAACTATTTTTGCATCTTTCATGTATATTATATTTATAGCAGTGATAATTATGCATACTTCAAAATATGCAATATTTTTTTATGCTTTCTAGCAATTGTATTTGTTCTTCGGTCTCCACTATCCTTTTCAAATCATGCCTATTGTTCTTCAATAAGATGCTATAACTTTTTCCAAGAAAAACTTGTAAACTAAAAGTAACTTGAATATATATATATAAAATGATACAAAACTAATATTTTGGAAACATATGTAAATAAAATGGTACAAAACTAATGTTTTGGAAACATACGTTGAGCACAAGATGGATCATGTGCAAACTTCATAAAAGAAGTATGATCAGTACACAATTCAGGACCTTCTCCCTTCATCCCCATTCTCCCCTCTTCTTCCCCCAAGATGAACAACTTGTGAGCACCACAAAGAGGTCTAACCTACTGTTGTTTCTTAAGAGGCTGGGAAGATTGTTGAGCATCTCCTGTAGATTGATTTATACTAGCTTTGGCCTCGGCAAGAAATTTCGGATCAGGCTCGTGTTTATCTGCAGGTTCTCTCATTGCCAAATATATGTAAAATGCAATGACTATGTTAACAGATATGACGGCTAGAAATCCGCTCACTAGTGTCAAAGAGTGAGGGGACAAATTGGATGTTCCTGTTACCGAAAAGGAAACACATTAAGGTCGTTTCAAAACTTTCATTGTGTATTTATGTTGGACCATAATCCGATAATTATGAGATTCGTTATGCCCGGGTAGATAAGAGAAGCAGTCAATAAATAAGACAATGAGGAGCACAAAGTTTGAAGATCATTTACATGCGAGTCCTCAAAGACAAGATGATATATATTAAAAGATTAATAATTTGTCTACAGACTTAGCAGCATTTTGAAGTACTAACTTAATGCAGTAAAGTGACAAACTACTATTTCAAATGTAAGTAATGATTGACATAAATTACTTCAGCACCTCAAAATTTGAGGTTAGACAACTATGGCATATCCAAGTCCATATTCATTGTCATCTGTCATGTAAAAATAACAGCAACACACATGAAAAGAAAAAAAAAATCACATTTTAATTTTTTTGGCATATGACAAAAACAACATATTCTGGTTATAATGTGGTGTGAATGACATAATTAGTCAACTCAATACCCCATGTAAGGATGCATGAAAACAGATCCATTCTTTCTTGATTGATTCTATGTCAATAAATAAGAAAGAAAAAATACACATAAAAGAGACCAGCACCATTTTGAATTTGACATGCCACAATCATTTCCAAATAAGTAAATAGAACATAATGCTAAATATTAACTCCAATGTGCAAAGTCAACTACATATTACAAAATTATTGCTTGAGAACCACAGGTAAGGGATTTGTGAGATTGGTGTAACTCCTCAGGGCTTGATACATTTTTTCATGATGGTTTAAAAAATAATATGATACCATCTCCTCAACAAGGAGGCAGAAAAACAAGCAACAAAGTTTTCTTTCATAAATACTAGTATTCTACACCCATGCAACACTAATTAAAAGAGGTTCACTAGGTCTGTCAATCAAGTTAATATCAAGAAAATACTAGGCACACAAATTAGAGTACAAGTCAAGGACTACTTTAGGACGCACACAAACCCACAAAAAGCATAAGTATTCCAGAATCTTACCAGGAAGCAGATTATTGTTGAAGGCATATAATATTGCAATAGGGACTGCCCACATGAACAGCGATGCAATTGAAAACTTCTGAATTACTCTCATCTTTACCTCCAAACCCTAAAAATAATGGAAAACTAAATAACACAGAAACTGTAAAAATAGACATAAAGTAGTTTAAGTTTACAATTATAACCGGATTAATTATGATAGTATCATTTGTACTCTACAATAGCCATATTAATATTATGCATTTTTACAGATATTTATGTTGGTTAATTACTGTTGTAGCAGAATATGGAAAGTCAACATATTGTGTTGAGTTAGATGACCGCTGGGGTACTTACTTGAGCAAGGGGTAAGCCTTCTCTTTTGTACCTTCATTCAAATAATCAAAAGGCGAAAGAAGACTATAAAGCATGTTCCCATAGAAAGACCTTGATCAAAGAACGAAGGGATTCCGGGCGTCAAGCGTGACTCTAGTCTTTCTTTCAGCTAGCGGACTCATTCAATACCCTATCTATTGAGCTACCTTTTGTTCAATTGGATACTCGAAGCGAAAGGAAAGCTTTTCGCATAAAGGCATTGATGAGCTAAAGGAGCAAGCAGAATGGGAAGAACGTCAGTTCCCAACTCTTAGAAAGAAAGTAAACCAATGCTTTTGCCCGAGAGAAGCCTAATCCAAGAATGCTGAATCCTGGACGGGAGAAGCTGCTAACAAGAGGTTAGCTGCACTTATCAATAGCAGTGGAGTCGCCCTTTGAAAGGGCCAATTCAATAGCAGTCTTCCGACTGAATACATCTGAGTGTGGTTAAGCGGTCAGAAGTTGTTCCAGATCCATTGCTACCATTAAAAGAATGGGGAGGAGAACTTGAATCTAGCTAGGGTGCCGGGCAATAACAGTGAGAGGAAAGCGCTACGAAGACCCTCTTTAAGAGAGATAGAAAGCTAACCCTTAGATTTGGGAATAGGAAACTAGCAGCAAGGGTATTACGCTTCAAGAGAAGTGGAACTCACTCGAATAGAGAGAGTCTAGGCTCACTCACTGGTCAAGGGCTAGTATAGCAAAGAGGCTTTCAATTCCCGCAAAGCAAGTGGGAAATAAAACTAATTTCCGTGAGCATTAAACTCCTGTATGGTCTTTACCGCTTGGGAACCTCAAAGCTGCTCTATGGCTCGCTGGAGTTAAATCAAGCTATTGATCATATTCAGCCTTCTTCGGCTGATGAAAGTACTAACTTCCCTTGAGACTGATATTTTTGTTTTAAGTTCAATTGTCATATATTCTTCCCCTGAATTGAAAGGCATTCTGTATCTTTATGAAGTTAACTAAATCGATTAGGTCATACTACTGGTCGGGTACTTAAACTTAAGATAAGAATCGGCTCTGTCGCTTCTAGCTTGCCTACCCGCAAACCCTGCCCTTAGGACTAGGTTGGAAACTCCCAAGAGGATGGGGCTTGCTCACTCGCTTTCAAGACGGAAGAATTAAAGTTTTTTCCTCCGGTGAGATTTTAGCTCTACTGCATCCGGGACTTGATTTCATTAGAGAGCTAGCGGCTCCTGTGGAGGTTGGTAGTTCCCCATCTATCAGCCATAGATCTGGCTGTTTTCCTCCCGCACCCTTATCGGGATTAAGGAAAGCCGGTTTCCATCCTTTGTCAGGACCCGAAAACCTAGTTACCAACCTCTCTTGCATTTTACTTTTTTGGAGTCGTTTTCTATACTATATTTTTTTCAATGTTATAAATCATTAGCATCAGCTATGAGTGCATCTGCTAGGTTCCAATTCCTGCTCAACAACTTGAGAGATTCAGTTCATCTGCGGACCAGTAACAGCCCCTACCTGTTAGCAACTATGGAGCTAATGAACCTTTGCCTTTCTTTCTTATCTTTCTATCCGTGCCTGTATCCTATCCTTAGAGCTCCCCTTTGCGTTGATTATAGGCCTTTTCTTTGCCC
>NC_021167.2:19284879-19302142 GCF_000331145.2 Cicer arietinum | reverse complement strand
TTTCAGTTCATCTGCGGACCAGTAACAGCCCCTACCTGTTAGCAACTATGGAGCTAATGAACCTTGGCCTTTGCCTTTCTTTCTGATCTTTCTATCCCTGCCTGTATCCTATCCTTAGAGCTCCCCTTTGCGTTGATTATAGGCCTTTTCTTTGCCCTTTCTTTGGGAGAGGTAAGGTATAGAGCTTGAATCCCCCAGCTGACATCTTTTTCTCCATTGGGCATCCTCATGGCATCTACTTCTTTAAATAAAAGAGAAAAAGCTTTTGCCGCTCTTTCCTTGGCTTTCTTTCGCGTACGTGTGCTCGTCTATCCTTTAATAGAAAGAAGCAATTTATCTGTTTGAAATCAAGTTATGGGCCATCTTTGATGGCGGTAGAACAGCTAGCAAGAGGTGTCCAGGTACCGTTAACAAGCTCATTAATTTTACTTTCAAGTGAACCCCATGCCTTATGGTTTGAGAGTCCGTTTGATTATAAGCCTTTAGAATGGTTATATATACTTCCTAATCTAAAAGGGCTATCTCTCTCTAGCTTTCCTTTCTTGCTTGCTTTCTAGCCCCGATGCCAATGCCCTTTCTGTTCTCGAGTCTTTGCAATCTTCTGCCATTCCTCGAGTACTAGCACTTTGAAATGGTTAGACCACTGTCTTCGAGTCCGGTTGAGAAATAGCGGATTTGAGTACCGGGAAGTAAGTATGAGTAAGGTCCGGGTCTGGTTGAGTAACTCAGGATAGAGAGAGTCCTTCATTTCTAAAGTATGAATAGTAGACATGTAGCTGCCTTTTAAGTATTGAATCCCTGGCCGGGAAGCGTGAACGATAACATGAGTCTTTAAGGACAGAGTAACCCGTGGGTTGTCCATTCTTTCGGGTATTCACTCAAAAATCATTGATTGAATAACACTCAAAAATCATTGAATTGAATAAGGCTATTCGACTTAGGACTCCCTTACTAAGCTTTCAGGAAAGGAAAGTCTGTCATTGTCTTCCTAAAGCCTTTTTAATCCTAAATGAACAAATATAAGATAGATGTAGAGACTCATCCTTGATTCCTATCGGTCAGGGCCCTTGAAGAACCCTCCACGAATTATCGATAGCAGTTTATAATCCTGGACGGGAGAAGCTGCTAACAAGAGGTTAGCTGCACTTATCAATAGCAGTGGAGTCGCCCTTTGAAAGCGCTAATTCAATAGCAGTCTTCCGACTGAATAAATCTTAGTGTGGTTAAGCGGTCAGAAGTTGTTCCGGATCCATTGCTACCATTAAAAGAATGGGGAGGAGAACTTGAATCTAGCTAGGGTACCGGGCAATAACAGTGAGAGGAAAGCGCTACGAAGACCCTCTTTAAGAGAGATAGAAAGCTAACCCTTAGATTCGGGAATAGGAAACTAGCAGTAAGGGTATTACGCTTCAAGAGAAGTGGAACTCACTCGAATAGAGAGAGTCTAGGCTCACTCACTGGTCAAGGGCTAGTATAGCAAAGAGGCTTTCAATTCCCGCAAAGCAAGTGGGAAATAAAACTAATTTCCGTGAGCATTAAACTCCTGTATGGTCTTTACCGCTTGGGAACCTCAAAGCTGCTCTATGGCTCGCTGGAGTTAAATCAAGCTATTGATCATATTCAGCCTTCTTCGGCTGATGAAAGTACTAACTTTCCTTGAGACTGATATTTTTGTTTTAAGTTCAATTGTCATATATTCTTCCCCTGAATTGAAAGGCATTCTGTATCTTTATGAAGTTAACTAAATCGATTAGGTCATACTACTGGTCGGGTACTTAAACTTAAGATAAGAATCGGCTCTGTCGCTTCTAGCTTGCCTACCCGCAAACCCTGCCCTTAGGACTAGGTTGGAAACTCCCAAGAGGATGGGGCTTGCTCACTCGCTTTCAAGACGGAAGAATTAAAGTTTTTTCCTCCGGTGAGATTTTAGCTCTACTGCATCCGGGACTTGATTTCATTAGAGAGCTAGCGGCTCCTGTGGAGGTTGGTAGTTCCCCATCTATCAGCCATAGATCTGGCTGTTTTCCTCCCGCACCCTTATCGGGATTAAGGAAAGCCGGTTTCCATCCTTTGTCAGGACCCGAAAACCTAGTTACCAACCTCTCTTGCATTTTACTTTTTTGGAGTCGTTTTCTATACTATATTTTTTTCAATGTTATAAATCATTAGCATCAGCTATGAGTGCATCTGCTAGGTTCCCATTCCTGCTCAACAACTTGAGAGATTCAGTTCATCTGCGGACCAGTAACAGCCCCTACCTGTTAGCAACTATGGAGCTAATGAACCTTGGCCTTTGCCTTTCTTTCTGATCTTTCTATCCCTGCCTGTATCCTATCCTTAGAGCTCCCCTTTGCGTTGATTATAGGCCTTTTCTTTGCCCTTTCTTTGGGAGAGGTAAGGTATAGAGCTTGAATCCCCCAGCTGACATCTTTTTCTCCATTGGGCATCCTCATGGCATCTACTTCTTTAAATAAAAGAGAAAAAGCTTTTGCCGCTCTTTCCTTGGCTTTCTTTCGCGTACGTGTGCTCGTCTATCCTTTAATAGAAAGAAGCAATTTCTCTGTTCGAAATCAAGCTACAGGCCATCAAAGATGGCGGTAGAACAGCTAGCAAGAGGTGCCCAGGTACCATTAACAAGCTCATTAATTTTACTTTCAAGCGAACCCCATGCCTTATGGTTTGAGAGTCCGTTTGATTATAAGCCTTTAGAATGGTTATATATACTTTAGAATCTAAAAGGGCTATCTCTCTCTAGCTTTCCTTTCTTGCTTGCTTTCTAGCCCCGATGCCAATGCCCTTTCTGTTCTCGAGTCTTTGCAATCTTCTGCCATTCCTCGAGTACTAGCACTTTGAAATGGTTAGACCACTGTCTTCGAGTCCGGTTGAGAAATAGCGGATTTGAGTACCGGGAAGTAAGTATGAGTAAGGTCCGGGTCTGGTTGAGTAACTCAGGATAGAGAGAGTCCTTCATTTCTAAAGTATGAATAAATAGTAGACATGTAGCTGCCTTTTAGGTATTGAATCCCTGGCCGGGAAGCGTGAACGATAACATGAGTCTTTAAGGACAGAGTGACCCCGTGGGTTGTCCATTCTTTCGGGTATTCACTCAAAAATCATTGAATTGAATAAGGCTATTCGACTTAGGACTCCCTTACTAAGCTTTCAGGAAAGTCTGAGATCTCATTGTCTTCCTAAAGCCTTTTTAATCCTAAATGAACAGATATAAGATAGATGTAGAGACTCATCCTTGATTCCTATCGGTCAGGGCCCTTGAAGAACCCTCCACGAATTATCGATAGTAGTTTACTAATCCAAGGAAGGAGTGATGCGAAGAATAGCTTTCTTTCGTACCCATTCACAAGAAAGAAGGGTCTCAAGCAGTGTGTTCATGGTCACTCAGAACATAGGATTTTCGGCATCAAAGAGCGTGTGGGACAGGTGAGGGAAGGAAGGGCGGGATGAAGCAAGCAGCCAATCCCTTGCTGGTTAAAAATAGCAGCATCAGTATTAAAATTAGAAACTTATATTGCAGTAGGTCCAGTTAGCTGGAGCCTCCTAGGCTTGATCCCTATATAAGTACACAATGTACTTATGTTAATTCAATTGAACATTTTCAGAGTTTACATAAATTAAAGAGCCCTCTCTTTGGTTTATCAATCTTTCACATTTTTTGTTCATTGTTTCAATTCTAACATGTTATCTATCATGAGTCTTCTATTGCAACGTTGTCAATCGCATTTCACAGAAAATAGTAGTTAGTTCAAATTTCGTTACGCAATAGTGTTGTAGCACCGTTATTTGACAACATTATAATAAATAGTGTATTGCAGAATAATAGCATTTTGTTCAAATTCTGCTAAAGTATAAAACTATCCATCACTATAACTGTTATTTAACGACATTGTTTTATTGGGCTCGAAATCCGCAATTAAGGTTGAGTAATCCGGTGCTAGACATTCTTTCTCCAAATATCCAATCATTCCGAGTGCCACTGTCCTCTATAGCCCCGGTGAACTTCAGGCACACAATATCCTTCAAGCTAGGCAACAAAACTAATGGACTTAATTGCAGTTGTGGTCCCCTATTTTCACTAATTCCCGGAATTGGTCCTCTTAAACCCTAAAAACAGTTAATGATAATTGCAGATAGGCAAAAAAAAAAACATATATAATCATATTGAAATAATCCCTCAAAGCTAATCAAACAGATCCTAATAATGAAATTCTATAAATTTCTCGATTCAAATATATACAAGCATAAATAAAAAATTGACAACCATTGTTACTAGCATTGTGATATTAGCATGAGTTTGCAGCATCTTAATTTGATCCATCAACAAGAAATGATGAAATTTGAACTTAAAATCTTCATTTCAAATGAACTGCGGAAGATTAACAAGCTCACCAAATTGGCGGTTGCGTGCTTCAATGTCGGCAGTGCTTTGGGAAACAATAGTTGAAAGGAAACAATAGTTGAAGACGACGGCGTAGCGATTATGGCGATGGCAGCGTGGAAGAAAGTGAGAGTGGAGAGAGAAGAGAGAAGATAGACAACAGCTGACTAAGAGCCCTTAGATCATGCAAAACACCAGATTTTATAATGCACCTTTTCACACAACTTTTTCCTTCTCTTTCCAATAAATTTTAGGTTTAATTGCAAATAGTATCTGCAAATTTAAGTTATTTATTTTTTAAGTATTTAATAAAATATTTTACTAATTCAAAATCTTCATTATATATATGACTTCTTTTAGTAAATTTTTATTAAAATATTATTCAATAGAGTCAATATTTTATACAATAAATTAAAATAAAAAAATTATTATCACTATAATAGAATTAGAATGAGACAAATAAATAAATAAAAATATTGATTGATTAACATATACTTACACTAAAAGACTTTCTTGAATTTAAGTTTAATTTTTGTCATTTCTTGTTGGTGGATCAAATTAAGATGCTGAAACTCTTGCTAATATCAGTGCTAGTAACAGTGCTTATCAATTTTTTGTTTATGCTTGTTTGTATTTAGATTGAGAAATATATAATTTTATTATTAGTATCGGTTAGATTGGCTTTGAAGGATTATTTCAATATGATTATATCTGAGTTTTTTGCAATATGTAATCATCATTAACTGTTTTTAAAGTTTAACGAGATTAATTTCAAGAATTAATAAAAATATAGGATTAAAACTACAATTTAATCCATTAATTTTTTGCCTAAAGTTCACCAGGACTATAGAAGACATTAACACTCGAAATGATTGGACAGTTGGAGAAAGAATGTCTAGCACCGGATTACTCAACCTTAATTGCAAATTTCGAGCCCAACAAAAATGTTGTTAAAGAACAGAGGACACTATAGTTTTATACTTCAGCAAAATTTGAACAAAATAATATTATTTTGCAGAATGCTATTTAGAGTAATGTTGTCAAATAACGCTACAATAAAATATAAATTTAATTGTAATTTTAGTCTCTCTATTTTTACTGATTTATAAAATTGATCTCCTTATTTTATAAGTCAACAATTTTAATCCTCCCTTTAATTTTTTAACTAAAAAATAATAATGTAAGATGTTTAAATAACGTGACATATGATAAAAAGATGTAGAATAATTAATACATATGAAATTGAAATAAAACGTCAAAATTTAATTAATAATATATGCATAATTAATACATACATTTACATGATGTCCAGAAAAAATATTTCAGTTTAGTTCCTCTAAGAGAACAAAGTATATCTCCAATTATTACAACTTGCCAAAAATAGAAGTAATTCACCTGACATTGGAGTTCTTATTATACAAATATGACCTTGGCACTAAAAATTCCAGAAACAATTTTAAAACGAATAAAATATCTTTCATAATAGATCAACATTTTTCACCTAGTACTCTTCAAATAATGGGGCAAAAAGTTGCTAAATACCAATTGATTTTACAGTCAAAAGAATAAAACATGGGGACGAGAAAAAATAATTGAAGCTCTGCTCCTAAAATCTACTGTCAATTGAGCAACACATTCACCTTAATTGAGGAGTCTGTTAAGATAATATCCTTTCCATTTTCAGCCTTAGGATGATCAAAACAATTTAATCTTACTCTGATGTGTAGTGGTTTCATGAAAATAAGATCTCTTAGATCACCTTTAGATTGCAACAGAAATGCATTCCATGAGTCTCTTTCTCTTTTACCAGATCTCTTAGAGCTCAAAAAATCAATAATCCTTGCTGCGTATTTTTCCTGGTTGCCATCGTTTGAGTTTGGAACTCTTCTAAGTTTACAATACAGTACGGCGAAAATAACAACCTGCATTAATGAAGAATGGAGTATTTAATATTGAGATAAACACACTTTGGCATAGCTCATTGACGATGAACAACACCATCAACATCAAAGTTTATTGTCGTCCCGAAATTAAATTTCCACTAATGTTGTGACAGTTAACAGATCATGAAGTTTGTAACCATTATATCATGGGAGAATTGGATGTTCATGTTCCAATGAATAACAAACAATTCGATAGATACAAGACCCTCTTGAAAAAAAAAACTGTCATGTTATATACGACCATCTTCAAATTACAAGCATTATTTAGTTTTTCACAAAAATATTTCTACTAAAATGGAAGTTATTGAATGTCACAGCATATTTCAGTGTTTGATACCGACACATGTCAAACACTGGACGCCGTCAATCTAAAGTGTTGGTATTATATTGTGACTTCTCACACTAGTGTTCTGCCAATAATGAGGAAAAACAAGCATTCTAGAAGAGAGGAAGAACCCAAAGGATTAAACTAGGTTGCTGGACCCCAAAAGGCATACGAGATAAGCGGGGCAACAAACAGAAGCAATTAGAATTTAGAACCCCAAGATTACATGACTAAATCTGGTAACTATAGCCTATATCTTTCATATGTACTTTCCTAATCAATATATACATTAGAAATCAGAAAAGTAAATACAAGGCAAGAGGGAATGTTTACACACAGGAAATAAGGGAACATTACCAAAAAGGGAAGTCATATGTAACATATCTCAACAGCTTTTAACATTACATTCTAAGTTCTTTCGCACGAGCCCTTTGGGAGCTAGAAATAGGAGCTGCATATAGGCCCAACTGTCCAATGCTGATACTCATCTTTTTTATTCAAAGAATAAGTGTGGCAAGAATTGAAATCTAGTGTTTTGACCACTTGGTCATGGAGGCTTTGATAAAATTCCATGAACCAGCTCTTCCAAAAGTTAGGCACATACGAATGGTTTTTAAATCACATCTCAAACTTATACATTTTACCACATGCGAAGATAATTTTAGATGAAGCAATACAGAATTGAACAACAGTTTAACTGACAAAAATAGTCGAATTCTTGCGAAGAAGTGGTTTAATAGGAATTTTAAGAAAACTGAGGCATGGGTGGAGCAGGAACACTTTGATAAAGAAAAAACAGAGCCCATCAAAAGCATACCTCACTTGTTCCAGGGCTAGTGAAGACTCTACTACTAATGCGAACTTTCTCATCTTCATCCACAACGATATTTATATCCAGGTTATTGTCTTCAGTCATTTCAGGTTCAGGCTTTGGAGCGGCAAGATCATCCAATTCATCATACCACTGTTGTGCAACACCAACCTGCACCAAGAACGGGAGTGAGTGCAAATGCATGACCAGCCTACTTAAGAAAGTTTCCATTTGCAAAAAGACCTTATCTAAGGATCCTGGATCATTCACTCCAGAGATTTCAGTAGCTGCACCTCTTGCTTGACGCCATATACAGGATTCTTGTAATGGCTCTACAAGCTCAATATCCGTAGGAACATCCACACTCAGCTGTATGTCAATCTTGCCTGTAACAAATAGCACATAAGTTGTAGATCAAAAAAGATAACTGATAAGTAATAGTTTGCAGCAAAACACACTGTAATTGATTATTAAGTACAAAATTTAGAATCTAAAAGATTTAACAGCTCATATGAACACGTCCAGTGAGTCGTACACACACAGAGCAAGTCAGAATATTGAAATTCAGAAATACCCAATTTTAGAATGTAACAAACTAACCTGGTAGCAAACCAAAATGTTGCAGATGATCAATTGATGTATCTGAAAGTCCATTTCCACTGTAAGACCGGTAATATGATTGAAAAGTTAGTCTGTTTCTTGGGAAACATATTCAACATACAATGCATACAAACAAAAAAGAAGAGTTTGGGAATAAAAAAACACAAGACAGTTTCCAGAGAAAGAACTTACCCAGCATAAAATACCTCAAGAGGGGAATTCAACCAATAAGGAAATCCAAGTAACCCTAAATTAGATAATTGGAAGTCCAAACTGACCCCGGATTCAATATTGACCTTCAGAATTCTCTGTCGAACTAGTGAGACACAAAAAAGTAGGAGTGAACAATTTCTAGAACTGCATCTACCCAAGAGAACATTAAATGTCAAGGAGAAAAGGATTACCATTATCACAAATGAACATGTGATTCTGCAAGGTTGTTAATGAAGATAAACGATTAGAATGGGGGAGGTCATCCAGCACACAGATATTGTTAGTTTTCTGTTGAAACTGGTCACAGGGAATCTTATCTAAGATGGATAAATTTTGTCCGATTAGCTTTCCGCAGATCTCAAGAATCCTAGGAGAACCTGCGTTTAAATAATTAATGTTACATAAACCGATTAACTATAGCAAGATACAATCTTTTTTAATGTGACCATACAACTAATACAAATCAAACCTTCAAAGACATTGTCTATTTTCCCAGAACCGAAATCCATGGTCCATAAAGTTTGAAACCTGGAAGTAAAGATGATACATATTAATCGAAGACAATCACAACTTGAACCATGTACATTGAGCATCACGATATACTATAGCTCTGTCGTGAATCCTCTTAAGTAGTAAAAGGGGGATAAGGTGTGAATGCTATTTACACAAACAATGTTAAAAGCGCTGAATCATGCACCTGCGATCTATAATATAGAGAGTGTCATCATCTGATTTCAACAGATGCCATGGAAAATATAACCCTTTAGAATCAAATACTTCAGATTTTTCCTCTTCAATGGTCTCCACGCTGCTTTCTAAACCAAGCTTACCCATGATCCAGTTCCATATGCGACCACCTCCATTGTTAAGGGTGCTTGTCGGATAAAAAGTTTCCACTGAACGTGCTCTCATGTCCGCTCTCCTAATAGCATGGTTCTTACACAAAGCAAAAGAATAAAATAACATACAATAAGGGATAACTCTATCATCAAGAGACAAAGGTATATAAGTTTGCTAAATAAATACACAGAAAGTGGAATCCCAAATCAAATATACGACCAAACATTTTTTACAGAAGGCAAACAAGAGAAGAGGAAAACAACATAATGGATGTAGTATAATGACTAAAAACTCATTTGGGCCTTAGATTAATTACAACTTTTTTGTTTCCATTTTGTTCACATTACAAAGTTATTACTTTTTGCTGTTCTTGTATTTCTCGATTGATGAACTTTTAGTCCTTCACAAATTGAGAATCAAACATTACCATTTTTCTTTATAGGCAAATGTTATAGTTAGTAATTAGTTAGGGGGAGGGAGAATTTGTTGGCAGCAGGGATTAAACCCTGGACCTCTTTCATGAAACTAATTCAACATCCAAACTTAAACAATATCATTAGCATAACATATCTCGAAACAGTCAGGGAAAAAGAAATACGGAGAATGATTTGCTAAGATTGCAATGTATCGATATATGCAAATTATAACCAAAAAGATTAAATTGTATGGTACGTACCAATTATGAAGGAAGAAATTGAAGAAGTTTCATATGTTTGAGGTGGGTATATAAATTCGGGTATTAAATTGTGAAATTGGAGATACAAGCAAACATTGAAAGGGGCCTCAATATTTGATATTTAAATTGATGTTACAAAAAATTCCATCCAATGTGACAAAGTTGGTTAGAAATTTGATGAACTATTGTATAAATCCAAATGCATACCTCTGAATCCAAAAAATATAAGCAATCCTCAGTAGCATGGTAATAAGAACCAGCTGGGCGCCTTAATTTAGCAGAATCAAAATCACCATCCTCAAATCCTGGGGAAGAGCCAATCTGAAAAGAGACATGAAAGTACAAATGTATAAAGGGTAATATATGTCAAAAAATATAAGCAATCCACAATAGCATGGTAATAATAATGACTAAATGTAAGTGTTAACAGTTTAGACAAAGAGAGAGATGCTAGAAACCGACTTTCATTGATTGAATGTAATGAAACAGATAATTGCTTTTCATAAAGATTGAATAATGACTGTTATTAACTGTATCCTTCTATCCAACCTGTGCAAGGTTAACTAACTTAACCAGAATTAGGTAAGCCTTCAACTTTTACATTTCATCTATAATAACTATCATCTATCATTTCACGTATCCTTTCTCTAAATACACATACATTTAGAGAGAGAGTGAGAAAGAGAGAGAGAGAGAGAGAGAGAGAGAAGAGATGTTCACGGCTTCATGCGGGTATAATACAAGGGACATAAATAGAGAGAGCATAAACATTGATGTTGAAAGCCATGTCAGTCTTACTGTCGCTACACAGAATGGAAAAGTAATCTACAAACTTATAAAGAATCTAGAATAATTAATTAGTAATTTAGTATGCGTACACAGTCCATAATCTTCCCATTGCCATTGCATACAATAATCCTATGATGATTGCAATCAGAAATGAAGAGGCGGTTAGCCCTTTCATCTGCAGAGACACAACCTGTAGATTAAGAAAATTATATAGAAATGTCAAATTAATTAAAAAGAACCAGAAACATGAAATATAAGTTATTATTTCTTAAATATTATAATAATGATTATTGATTATAAATCTTGTGATTTAATTTCTCAATGTGCTAGCTGAAATGATATTTGAAGTTGAAGAGACTATTAACTTGAATATCCACATTAGGAAAGGATGAATGGCCAGCGCAATAAAAATAGAATAGAATTAAGAGAGGATTAGAGGAAAATTAGGTGTCTATAAAGTATTGAGCAGTCTATACATACATAAATTTATATCTGTAGTCGATGCAAATAGCGAGTAGCAGTATGACCAGAGTTTAGGGAAACGTTACAA
Organism: Cicer arietinum; assembly: GCF_000331145.2. NCBI lineage: Eukaryota > Viridiplantae > Streptophyta > Magnoliopsida > Fabales > Fabaceae > Cicer > Cicer arietinum. Next base: position 19,291,002 of record NC_021167.2, on the reverse strand, counting down.
GAAGACTACAGATATTTATATTGAGTTTAGTATTAACAGCTAACGCTACAACTCCTAAATTATAGCAATAATCATCAGCGACACTAACAGCTAACGCTACATAGGTGATAGTGAAATAATCAAAGTACAACTTTGAGGGATATAAGATAATGCTTAAAGCAGAGAAAACAAGAAACAGGGAATACCAAAAACAATGCAACAAAGCTGACATCTACACCACAAAGAAACATTAACACAAACATAACCCTATCCCGTAAAATAAGTTTAAAGGCAAAGGGTACTGTTGAAGATGGAGCACTTGAGTCTGACCAAAGGCATCAAATAGTTGCACTGAGGAAAAACAATATATAGAGTGGCAATGTGGTCTAGTATCTCATGGTTGCTGTTATTTTCAAATTTCAATGCTATTGTTGAATCAGACCAACTCAAATTAGACCAAGATTGTTTACTTTGATTAGAGCAACATATGTAACTTTGATTAGACTAACTCGTCCAAAAACAAAACTTCAATCTAAGTTTCAAGTTATTACAATAGAGGGAGGGGGGACCCCTTTTTTAAATAGAATTTAAGCATAATGCATATCCTATTAAATTTCATGTTTGCTTTCCCAAAACCAGTAAGCTTCACAAAACAGAAACAACTGTTGTTCCTTGCTTACATTCAATTCAATCCACATCAACTGGTCGAATGGAGATAGAAACTTAACATTGACATGTATGCATTTCTAATTGGGAGGTGGAAGAAATACAGAAAAATTGTTAATTGACCTCTTGGTTACCTGGGTAATATAGAAGTAAATTCTGTAGAGGAGAACAAATATATTGATCCTTGGTGATATCATCCTGCTTCCAAGATGTAGATCTCAAGACATTGAGGTACTTAGAATCATCACTTGGTTGCATCTGTAACCCCTGAATAGCTACATTTGATAACAAAATTAGAAAGCGTGTAAATCCACGCATAAAAAACAAGAAAAACAGGCAAGTAACACATTCTCTACAATGTTGAAATGTGCCATTACCTTGGTATAAAATTTCGAGACTGACATCCTTCTCATGACAAATTATTGGGCTCTTAAAATCTTTAAATAATACGTAGCATGCACCTTTCTTTATCTATACATATCAAAAAAATTATTGTAAATAAATTGTAGGCAATAAAACCAAATATATATTTGTAAACAGCAGATAACCAAAGAAATAAGACAGTTAGTCAGTAAAAGAAAACTGTTAAAGGACCAAACCAACTTTCCAAGTAGAAACTTCAGTTATTTAAATTTTAAATAAAGGTTTATGAATGCTTTTACATCTAACACACCATAGACCTTTTCGACTTGGAGCATGAACATTACACAATCAAACTCTACCTTGAGTTAATCATCTTTTTTATTTAATAGAATGGGGATGACAAGGATCAAACTCATCGCCAACTCATCATGGAGGCTCTAACGCTGTGTTAGAGACCAACTCTCTTTAACAACGCTTACGGGCCTTGCTGGAAATATATTTACAATTAATGTTCATTAAAAATCCATTTAGCTAAAGATTCATTGTATGGTAGAGTAGATTCAATGCACTTTCTGTAATTGATAGAGCACTAAGTATCTATCTTGTAAATTGTATCTAGAATTTATTAGCCTCATAATCTTGTTAAATATAAATTGACAATATGCTGAGTTATCTAATCACTGAAGCATTTTCAGAATCATTTCATCCTATACTTCTCAAACACCTCAAGTTACTTCCGAATCTTCCGGTAAACTTGGTTAAGAATTTTTCTGTAATAACTTCTCTTAACTGATGTGTCATTCTCTCTCTTTATGCATCATTGAGTTGTATTCTAACTACCCTGCTATTGCAGAGGTGTTTACTGATCATCAATATCAGTAACTTGTTCTTTTCTATTTTATTTTGTTCTTCTGCTTCTGTTATATATTGTAAGGACAGATAAATTTTAACAAACTATTAAACATAGAACATTTGTCACGATGTATATATATATATATATATATATATTAGTCTCTACATGCAACAAATATTAATGTATTTCAAAAGCTATGACAAAAAGTACTAGGTGGGGTTGGATACATGGATAAAATCAAATGTCATATCATTCAAAAGCTAAACAATGGATTTTTACACACCTGAGGAAATTCTCGCTCAGACAACAAAATAGGGAATGTGATATTTTCTGTCATAAGTAGCTGGATTATGTTCGCGCGATCAGAAGACTTAATTAGTTTAAAGCCCATAATAATAATATGAGGGAACCTGCAACCAAATTACTTTTTTATTACTATGAAAAGTTCACCCCTACTTGTATCAAGTTTAGGATGAAAGGAAATAATAACCTTCCTATACCTCTCCTGAATTGCCTTCAACTTTTGAAACATAATGCCACATTCGAAATTGCTTGCAGCAAGAACCAAAAAAATTCCATGAATTCCATCAATTCCAAAAAATTGTTCACTTTTGGCGGATCTGTTTAACCAATAATGATGAGTGCCTGAAATTTCAAATAAAGAAGGAATTACTTAATAGAGAAAAAGTACAGAGGATGGGTCGTTCAATTCATTAAACCCTAAATGTGGCAATCAATATGTCTTATAATTGAACCAATGTGTATTGTTGTAACACAAAATGTTGCATATAATTCAAAACAGAGAAGTGTAACTGAGCAAATAATTATATCATTCAACTGAAAAAGTATTGTCAGATCACAGAAAATAACGGCCTGTTCAAATTCAGCTACGCCAAAACAATACAGCGCCACTATTTGACAACACTAAGTACTAAATCACATGTCACATAACAATTAAAGTTGGTTCAAATTTCGGCACGCCATAGCTGCTACTTGCAACACTTTGAAAAAGTATAAAAGTTGCCAGTAATTTATGTCACTTCAACAACAACAACAACCAAGCCTTATCCCACTAAGTAGAATCAGGTACATAGACCAAAGGAGAATAAACTCCAGATAGAATCCTCATTTCAAATAACACGTTGGGACATGCTTCGGATTTAAAAATTAAATGAAGTTATGTCCAAGATCATATAACAAAAACTCAAATAGATTACCAAAACAGGTACCTTCAAGTTCATCCAGCGAAGATTTTATGAAAGACAAAAGATCAACTTCAGGAGCATGATCATGTGTTACATCAGCCAATGTTGAGAACCTGAATATGGCTGTCAATCAGAAGTCAGGAAACCTAAGAAAGCAAAAAATCATGAACAACAAGGATTCAAAATTCTAAGTTTAATAATCTCAAGTAAATTTTTAATCCCTATAATATAATTTTTTTTCAGTTTAGTCCCTAAATATATTCTTATCTGTTATCATCCCTGAAACACAAGAAATTTACTTTTGGTCCTCGTTGTTTTGGTTTTAATCCGTAAATATTCATCTATATCTATATTGGAATTAATCCAAGATAGTTCCAATTCCAATGACTAACATGAAGATCAATATGGTCAACATATTATATATACATTAATTCCAACACGACAAAATAATATAGACTAAAACTAATAAACTTTTTCTAATTTTCAGGGATTTATTTCAATGGCAACAAGTTTTTACACGGACAAAAAAAATCAGTATATATTTGAATGACTAAAAAGCTATTTAAGCCTTTAAAACTCATAAGTGATGACCTTGCTCCGTCTCATATTAAATTTCACGTTTAGAGTATTTGTTTGTCTCATATTATTTGTCATTTTAGATTACTAAGGAAACATTAATTACTTTTTTCTATTAAATACCCTTATTTATTTTATCTCAATCGTCCCAGAATGTGTAGCCCAGTAGTATGGATGGAGACACTGAAGAAGTATTAAGGAGGTCTAGAGTCCGATCTCTAGTGCTAACAATATCCCTCTCTCTCTAACAAACTAACCACTAATATTTGTCTATAAAAAAAGTCAATGAATCTCAATTCTCAACCCACCTAACTATTAATAAACATACTTTAGTAAATAAAACTCATCTGATCAGAGAAATTACTACTTTTGCAATGATGTCCAGCCACAGAAACATCAAAAGAACTAAACAATCACCACCACAGCAAATACAGAGAAAAGTGGAAACTTCAAAAAGCAATTACCTATGTTGATGAAACCCTTTCAATAAACTCCCATTAACAACTGTTTTGGGTAATCTCACTGAGATTAAAGCTTTCCTGGGTTGCTGATAACAATCACCTATAAAAAAAAATTATTAAAAAAATGAAACTGAAATTAAATTGAAATGGTTCATAAAATTAAATTAAATGCTCTGAAAAAGTTATATGAGCGGTTTGCAGCATTGAGAAGAGACCTGAGTAGCAGATAAGTGGTGGTAGAAACCTTGAAAGTTCTTTTACACGCCGATACTTCAGACCGAGAGACAGAGCCATCTAGTTGCGGAATTCGACTAAAATGTTCGGCAGTGCCACCAAAATAAAATATATTATTTAGAAAATTAAGTATACAAACCACATTGTATCAATGTAGTCAAATAGCCTCTATAGCTAGGGCAAACTATAAAAATAAAACCTTGTCATCATTATAATTTTTCTTGCAAAAACATTAATAATTTATTCATTATAATGAAATTCTTTAAAAATCAATTTCAAGTAATGATTTCAAGGCTACATTGCAAAAACCACATGAAAATCAATCTCAAATGTGAGAAAAAAATCAAGTCACACTTTTTGAAAAGCATTTCTTCTCCTCCTACACAAAATAGGCACGGTGTTTAAAAAAAATCAAAATAAAAGAAGAACAATAATAATTCAATGAAACAACACAGCAAAAAAACAAAATTAAAATGTTCAAAATAAGAATTAAAGCAACCAGTGAAACAACGTAAAAGAAGAATAAATAAGAGAAAAAAGTTGGCAAGGATGAATAGAAACGAACCAGAACTTAACGATAGAGAAAGAAGAAAGGACGGTGGCTGGTTGCCGGAAAACGATGGCGGAAGGAGGAAGGTCGGTGATGTTGGGTGAAGGCAGTAAGGATGGTTTTGGAGTTTTGGGTGAAAGGGTAAATGGAAGTGAGACTAAACCTATTTATATGCTTTTTAGTTTTAATAGAATACGATTTCAAATTATCGCAAAAACTCATTTCGACTCAATTTTAAATGAAAATGTTTTTTTAAATATCTAAATTTAAAATCAAAAATTAAAAATTCGCAACTATCTCTAACAGGATTTTAATAATTTTAATTTGGAGGTCTTAATAATTATAACATTAACAATTAATGTTATTGTATAAATTATACCAGTATTGTGAAAATAATTAAATATTATAAATCTTAATTGTGATTAAATTGTTAAAATATTTGTAATAATTTTTTTATTTTTCAAAAATAATTATGTTATTTTAGATAAATTTTAAGATGTTTGAAACCTAATTTTAACTTATTGTCAAATAATAGTTTAAGTTGCTCAACACAAAACCAGTACCAATTAAGATGTGGAACTAAATTATATTTTGTCATAACACCGCCTTAAAGAGCTTGTTAATTAAGCGCAAATATTGGTGTGTGTATTTATATATATATATTACACCAATATTCTAATACATCTATTTTTAATAAATAATAAATATTCAAATGAATTACGATCCCTCCCTATCTCATGTCCCTTATTTAATATTTATATTAAGTGAATTGTAAGACCCATAATTTTAAAGTACACTTTATGTATTTTATATGTTTTGGATTTTGGCTCGGAGGCTTTTTAGCCAAAGTTAATAATATAATGGAGTTTATAGGATCAAAAAGTTATTTTGACACCGTTTAGAATTACTCGTCGATAAATAAATTTAAATTAAGTGCGGTAAATCCTTTACGGAGAATTTAATGCGTTACGGGTGAAATGGTAATTTAACAAATATCTAGATATTTTGAGATATTTGTTAAGTTATATTTAATATATATATATATATATATATATATATATATATATGTGTGTTTGCTTGGAGAGAATAGAAAGAAAGGAAATTAGAAGGAAGGAAAAGGAAAAGAAAAGGTTATATAAAGGAAAGAAGGAAATAGAAAGGAAGGAAAAACAAAGAAAGGAAAAAGGAAGGAAAGAAAATCCAAAACTTCATCTTCTTCCTCTCCCTGCGTGCGCG
>NC_021167.2:19267253-19276315 GCF_000331145.2 Cicer arietinum | reverse complement strand
ATGGAAGACTGTACCTATACTAATATTGTCAGCTTGACATGTTATTTTCGATGGGTTACATGTACCAACTTTTGATGTGTAAATACTTTGGATTCGTATTTCAAAAACTATTTCGCTGCTTGTAAATTCTGTTGACTTAATCGTCGTTGTGTTACGACTTAAATATTTATCCAAATGTATTTTACCTTATTTAATTCTCTGTTTTATTTTAATTCTTTTGAAGAAAAAAAATACACCCTCGCTTAGAAAAACGGAGTGTTACATGAATCACTTATTTGATTTATAAAATAAATAATAAATCTTAAATAATTTATGAGTAGATTTAATATTTGTATAGTGTATGTATTGTAATTATACATATTTATCATAGTATTTTTTTTTTACATAAATTAGACATTTTTTTTAACAAAAGTACATTCAATCTCTATTTTATTGTCAATTTTTTAACTCAAACAATAGTGTTTCGAACTAACCCATATTTAATCAAATAGTATTTACAAATTTAGGTTCTTTATTTTTTAAGTATTTAATAAAATGTTTTACTAGTTCAAAGCTCAAATCAATATATATGTCTTTTTTTTAAGTAAACTTTTGCTAAAATATTATTCAATAGAGTCAATGTTTTATACAATTAGAATTTTGTCCGATTGTTTAAACCTTTGTTAGGAATTAGTGATCGACATGAAATTAGATCACTACCCATCAGATGACCGACATCACCTCTACAACCTTTCAGAGGACCACCCCAATTAGAAAACCAACACCTTATCCACAAACTTTCAATAAAACTAACATCGATTCTAGTTATGTTACTTGTTTTAGCATTTCTTATTGATTACCACTCTCGTCCATTTTCTAGACTAACGAATTGAGGATTAGAAATTTAGGGGAAGAATTGATTTGGGCGATGCGATGCAATTTATAGATTTGTTGATTTTCTAATTTGGTAATTTAGAGATTTAAGAATTTGTGGAAAACATAAATAGAGAGTAAATAGCAGTTGACCTATTTAGTGTGCTTATTTATTGTGAAAATATTATTAATGATAAACCAACACCTCTAATTGAGTTCATAGATGGGGAACATTTTGATTGATATAACTCATCTGACAAAATAAAGGAATTTTTGATGTAGAGTAAATTTGAGGGAATATTTTGACAAGCATTACAATTTGAGAAAACAAATCGGTAGTTTACTCTAAATTAATAGTAGTATATGCTAAAAAAATTATAATATTTTTCATTCAAAATTTGGTCTTTTTGTTTTATTTATGGACTCAATAGTAATATTTTGTTTTAGTTCAAATTTCAAAATGTTTCTGTCTCTCTTTTCTCTCCTTTCACTAATTTTAAATTTCATTATCTTATACTATCTTTGTCCCAATATTAAAGACCTTGATGATCAAATTTAGGAAATTAGGAAAGTTGTCAGGGACAAAGCTAGGAAATAATCACAGGGAGCTGAGTTTCAAAGTATATTTTAATAAAGAAAAAAAATGAAATTTTAAATGCACAATATAAGAAATTTTAATTTATAAGAACTATTCAAAGTTAATATTGTCAAATAAATATAAAAATAAAAGCTTGTTTTATATTTTAATTGGTTAAAAGATATTTAAGGGTCTGAGTACAAAAAAAGATCATTATAAAATATCATATAAAGTTCATAAAAAAAGAAATATAGAGACAGAAAACTATAATATCATACTAGTATTAAAAAATAAATTATAAAAGTTTGGAGGACATGGTCTCTACTAGTCTTCTTCTAGTTCCATACCTGATTATAATATTAGTCTTCTTCTAGTTCCATACCTGATTACAATATTAAATATGTTGGTAATTTAAATGGTTTTACCCAATGTTCTGAAAAGCGAATAGGTCGATTGAACCGATTCAACGAGAAATCAATCGTTATCCGATCCAAACAAGCTTCATAATTGGAATTGACAAAAATCAGGCATAAACCGCTAAAAAGGACGGTGAACCAAAAAATCCAATGGTTGTGCATTTTGAACCTATGGTAAATGATAAACAATGTCGTGCACCTAAAGGTTTGTGTGTTTTTCTACTTGCTGCTTGAAAAAGGATGATTGAGTGATTCAGCATAAATCGTCTTGCAATGTACGTGAAGTGCAAACTACAGATAAACATAAAGGTTGTAGAGTATTTTGAAAAGAAATAGGGAACCAATCGCTTTTCTAATAATACGTAGGCTAACCCAAGGAAAAAACTGAATTATTAAAGCCCGCGTGAGACTGGTTTTACAGAGTAGCGAAGACCTGTCCCTTTTGACAGTGGAGGGGTTACATGTTGCTGCACTTCTAGCCCAATAAGCCTAGTGAGCCAAGCCTCTAAATCATTGTTGTTTTTTCTTTTTTAAAAATTGTTTTAAAATTATTTTCAACCATCGCAAATATTACTGAGTTGAGTTGCGAACTAGGTCGCTCTCTTTAAGATGTTTTGCAGCACTGCCTAAAATTATGCAAGTCAAATTATTAGTCACGATGTCCTTAGGATACAAATAATCCAATTAAAGTGATATTCTATTGCACCATAGTAAACCGTTAAATATAGTGGTTAAAGCCACTTGTAAGATAGTATTATGACCACTTGAAATTTTGAATGGACAAAATATTTCAGTAAAGGGACAAAAAGAAAATTTGGGAGGAAGCAGAAAAAGGAGAAGAGAGAAAACTCGAAGTTTTTCAGAATTTTTGTGTATCTTCTAAATTGAGCGGAATCCTTTATTGATAGAAGAATTCTACAATTAACGAGAGCAAAAATTGGGGTCCAATTGACCAGGTCCGTGAAAACTGATGCACACCCAATTTGACCGAGTAAACAAAAATGTCATGGGAAAAAATGGGAGGAATTGAACGGATCAGTTGTTGACTGTTGACTCGGTGGAAGGCAGAAACGTGCGTAAAATGTGTGTGGTGGTCGGTTTGAATGCGTTCTATCCCCACAAAATTGGATATCCCATGGGTCACACCCCCATAGGACACTCCTCCATCTTATAATAACTACTAGTGTGTGATATCTCTCTTATGTGAGACTTTATTTTTTCAGTTCACACTATACTAGCCCTATTGTTTCAACGTCATTTCCAATAATCCCCCACTTGAATTTAAAAAGTGTTTATGAAATAGTGTCAAATGCTTCTATAAGATCATGGATAAACAAATGTGTATTATGACTTGAACCTTGGCATAAAAAGTGAGATTCAGATTCAACAAGAGTGACTCGTAGTCTTGAACTCTATATCTCTAACATCAAATCCACACACAACTTTTTCATAGGGTGTATTCTTCAAAGCTTGTGCATTAATTGCCCTGCACGTCTATCCTATTATAATAAAAGTTGTAGGAATTATGCCTCGTAATTCCATATGAAGTGGGTCCACTTTCACATTCACATAGGTGAATCTATCAAGGGTACTCCTTTTACTAGGTACTACATTCCACACAAAGTATATATTTCATTAAGAGTTTCTATTACCTCATTCTTTCACCACTTCAAGAATCATGCTTCTCTAATTAATAATAGCATGTTCATCTCATATCACTTCACAACTTATTATTATCCATTGAACCTAATTATTGGGATCTCCAATCTTTTAGGTCAGATTACCAGCACGCATGACTCATTGATATAAAGGCAATAGTCTCATCCTTTTGGACGTGCTTAGGACTTTCTCTCTATCTTTTGCAAAAGGATTTGCTAAATTTTCATCATTGTGTACATGATCTACTCTAATAGCTCCTTTAGAAAGTAACTCTCTAACTATCTTGTGCTTACGACATATCTTTCATCTTCTACCGTTGTAGTAACAATTCTCAATTTTTGCAATAGTTATGGTACTATTGCAATGGATCAACACAACAGTCATTGGTTTTTCTCATAAATGGGTCTCAGCTATAAAGCATTTCAACCAATTCATCTCTTCACTAATGATTTCTTGTTCTGTCATTTCAAACTCCACAGTGGACTAAGCCAATATTGTCTATTTCTTCAATTTCCAAGATATAGATCCACCAGTTATGCAAAATATATACACACTAATTGCTTTAGAGTCATCTAATAAAGTGCTCCAATCAACATCATTGTATGCTTCAAGGATAGCATGAAATATTTGATAATATAATTTGAGACTCATGATCCTTTTAAGGTATCTCATGACTCTCTTGATAGCATGACAATGCTCTATCCTAGGTTTACTGTTAAATATGCACAATAGTCTCACAATGTAGGCAATGTCAGATCTAGTACAATTGGTGGCATATCTGAGGATGCCAATGATGCTCGCATATCCAATTTGTCTAACACCTTCACCAATGTTTTTGAAACGTTTCACACTCGAATCATATGGTGTGCAAGCAGATTTACATTCAAAGTATTTGTTTTTCTTTAAGATCTTTTCAATATAGTGAGACTGATGCAAATAAATTCCTTTTTCTAACCTAGTAATCTTGATTCCAATGATTACACTCGATTCTCCAAGGTCTTTCATATCAAAGTCATTATACAACAATGATTTCACAATATTTACAACATGAATGTTTAAACCAAATATGTGTAAGTCATCTAATAGAGACATATAATAGTGTAAAAGTCATTTTCATATTTATAATAATTACATTTGTCACTTTGATTCACTTTAAACTCATTTGATAAATAAATTATCAAACTTTTCATGCCATCTCTTAGGAGCTTGTTTAAGACCATGCAAAAATATTACATTTGTCACTTTGATTCACTTTAAACTCATTTGATAAATAAATTATCAAACTTTTCATGTCATCGCTTAGGAGCTTGTTTTAGACCATGCATAAATTTTTCTAACTTAAAAACCTTGGTTTCTTGTCCATGAATAACAAAACCTTCTAGTTGTTCCATATAGATTTCTTCTTCCAAGTCGTCATTTAAGAAATTAGTTTTAACATCCATTTGGGATACCACCAAGTTATGAATAACAGTAGGTGAAATGATTACCCTAATGGATGTAATTCTTGTGACTGGTTAAAAAATGTCGAAAAATCTATATTTTCTCTTTTTTGTAAAACCTTTAGCTAAATGGCGAGCCTTTTATTTATCAACGGTTCCATTGGGTTTTAGTTTATTTTTCAAAATCCATTTACAAGCTATCGATTTGCAACCGCACTACAAGAATTTTTTAAGTTTGCGACACTTAGCCTACGACGGTTCTGAAATAACCGCCCTCACCTTCACATTGCGACGGTTTTGGAGGCGGTTTTCGTCAACCGCCGCAACCGTACTACACCATAAAAAGCACACGAGTTGCGTTTTTCAATCTGGCCGCCAGTTTGCAACAGTTCCTGGGGCGGTTTTAATCAACCGCCGTCGTCGTTTAGGGCATAAACGTGTTTTATTTTTCCAGATTTTGTAAGTTCATTCCTCACTCTCTCTTTCGTTTACTCCTTTGTTATCCCCGTACACATCCTTTCACAACCGTAAAATTTCTGAAAACCCCAAAATCTGTCAACCCTAAAACTTCTGAAGGAAACGAAATCGAAGAGAAACGAAAGCGAAGAGAAACGAAATCTACTCTGTAAAAGAAGGTGATTTATCATCTTGGAAACAAAATCAACTCTTGCAAAGGTAATCATTTAGTTCCATTTAACAGTTTAGTTCCAATTTTTTTGTGCGGCAAGTGTTATCTTAATTTTGAAATTAATCATAATGAATGAAAAGCATCACATATTGTTTTCTGTAAATTGGGGCACTGGTACAACACGATATATTGCATAATTTTATTAAATAAAAAAACTAAATGAATACTCTGTCCATAATGGTCTAACTTGAAGTTTTCAACAAAATTCCTTGCTGTATATAAAGTAAAAATTTCTATAAAGGGGCACAAAGGGATGAAATAGCCATTGTTTCATTTAGAAGCAAAACAAACAACAGAGTAGCCAAACTTAGTGTCTTTATATGGATTGGTTTGTAGTTGAGTGATGTTGGCTTATTGTGATGCTTAACTCAAATGTGTTCAGACAACGGATAATATAATTTGAGGGGAAAAGAGAAAGTATTGGGGTACAAACCCAGTGAGTTCCTGTACTAGCTAGTTACAGTAAGCATTAAGAGTATCCATCTATCATTAGAGGATGAAAAGCTTGTTGTTGTTTCCTTAAATCTTATGAGAATGAGGACACTGTTTAGGTTCATAACTCACAAGTGTATATTTTATGCTGCTGAGTGCTGACATAAAGATTTAGATTGGTGCACAAGGTCAGGGGATGATTTTAATTGAGCCTTGCTTGTGTTATGCTTGCAACTTTTCTTTTAATGACTGAGGTGTTGATAGCCTTATGGGCTTTCTTTTAATTTTTCAAATTATCATTCATATTTTTTGAAGAGATATCTTTGTTTACTCAATATAACATAAATGCAGCATTCTGCAGCTTGACAGATTCTCGTAAAGTTGTGGTTTGCAACATTCATGTGCTTTACAATCCAAATAGAGGAGAAATCAAGCTTGGCCAGGTATGCGATGTCTGTTTGATATAACGTTCTCTTGGTTTGATTGTTTGATATATGTTAATGATTGGTTTGTTTGAGATTGGTTTGTTTGCTTTTAAAAATAATTTCCAGATTGTTTGTTGCCTTTGAAACTTTGAAGGCAACAATATGTGTTTGAATGATGGTCTCCAGTAATGTAAAACTTGTAAAGTAGTGGCAAGGTCAATGATATTTATGCTGGACCTGTGTCCTGGAGATATAATCGGAGAAACAAGAAATGTGAAATAAAACTGGTTATGGTTTTTGTAACACCCCGACTTTCTAAGCGAGGGTGTATTTTTTTTCAAAAGAAATTAAAGTGAAACAGAGAAATAAACAAGAAAATGCCTTTGGATAAATAATTGAGTCATTATAATTTACAAGCAGCGGAAAAGTTTCTCTAAATATAAATCCAAAGCATTTACACAGCTTTTTTGCTTTGTTGTTCCTTCTACACCTTTCAAATGTCTTTGTTTTGGTTCACTCCTACACCTTTGTTTTTGCCTTTGTATTTGTGGCAAATTTTATCTTTGAATAACATTACACAATTCTTTTTCACTTTTTTTTGCACATTATATTGGTTGGAGTAATCATTTTTTCTGTCTTTAAACTTTGCACTAGAAATTACATTTGGTTTTGAAATGAATTATAATAAAATCTTAGAATTATGATTATTTGAATTATGATTAGTGATTGGTTTGTTTGAGATTGGTTTGTTTGTTTTTAAAAATAATTTTCAGATTGATTTGTTTGCATTTGAAACTAGTTTACAGATTGATTTGTTTGCATTTAAAACTAGTTTTCAGATTGGTTTGTTGATGATTGGTTTATTGATTGAATTAGTTTCCAGTGACAGTGCTTCTCCGTGCCCATCTCCGATGACGGCGCTGCTTTCAGCCTCTCTCCGGTGACGGCGCTGCTTCCACGTTCTATTAATGAAGACCATTGGACTATTTTTGTCCAATACAGGCGTAAGATAGATACAATGATAACTATTCTTTTGTTGTGTTGTCATTTGTTTTCTATTGTTTAGTTTTTTTATGTCATTTGTTATCATTGTAGGAGAAGGCTGATAAAAATGCTGCAAATAGAGAAAAGCTAAAGATCCTTCATACATTAGGCTCTAAGACGCTTGCAAGGAAGAGGGATGAGTTGGTAGGATTTTTTCAATCTACTATTGATTGCATACTTAATTGAACATGTACTTATTACATGTGTTTACTTGTAGGAACTGAGAGATGGTCGAAAATACAGTAGGGGTGAAATGTATTCAATTTGTCATAAAAAGTCTGATGGGTCATTTGTCAACGACGAAGCCAAGGAAAAATATGTAAGTGTAAATAATAGAAGTGTTATGTAATTGTAACTATTTGTTATTGACCACCTTATAAATCAAAGATGCAACTGTTAGTTTTGGTAATAGTGAGGAATTTAGTTTGCTTTATCTGTTTGCACAGGAACAATTGCAAGCTGAAATTGGGAAGACTCCTTCTCCAAATGAAGCATTTGTTAATGTGTTTGGAAAAGAACATCCTGGATATGTTCGTTGTATGGGACTTGGAATAACACCATCACAAATTACTACATCTACTTCTCACTCTGTAAGATCGATGTCTTCCTCTGAAGCTAATGAAAAGATGGAGAAAATGCAAGCTGAAATTGATAGGCTTAAGAAAAGGGATTCTGAAGTTGATATGTTGAAGGAGCAAATTGCTTTCTTGATGCAAATGCAAAATTCTAGAGACAAACAGGTAAAATTATTTTCATAGCAAACATATTTAAAAATCTTGTGAGAGTTGTTTGTCTTTGATTAAAAATATCAATTGTGTAAAGGTTTCTTATAGCTATAAGAGAAATTTAGTTAATTAGTTTTGACAATATTTATCAATATTCATTGAGGTTAATATATACTTTTTTTTTTCAGGCAATGGACATAGAATCGCCAATAGATGGTAGACGTTCATCTGAGTCCAGCCACCAACCTGATGATCGTGGAACAACTTCATTAGGGACTAATTAGATATTTGGATGAACTTCTAAGTTTGATGGAGTTGTTTTGTATTGTTAGCTACTCCACTAATTAATGTTTTGAATATTTAAACTATTTTATTTGTTGTTTTAGTTAACTTCAATGTATGAATTGGTGTTATTTGTTTTGAAAAAATTATATAAATTGGATTTTAGGTACAATAGTTATTAATTATGTATTTAAATTATGTGGATGGTATTTATGAATATTTTTTATTTTAATTGATTAAAAATAGGAAAAAAATTGTATCATATTTTTTTATTTTAAATTATTAGGTTTGCGACGGTTCAAACTGCCTCAAAGTAAATATAGCGACGGTTGATAACTGTCGTAATTGTGCAGAAAAAAATAAATTTGAGTTTGTTCTAAGTGTCGCAAAATATATTTAGAGGCGGTTGTGAACCGTCGCAAAAGTTGGCGACGGTTGGAACGACGGTTTTGTGAACCGTCGCAAAATGGCCTCGCGACGCACGAATCTGCGACAGTTGCAGAACCGTCGCAAACATCAAATT
>NC_021167.2:19192330-19259504 GCF_000331145.2 Cicer arietinum | reverse complement strand
CTTCTCAAGCACCGCCTTCTCAAGCACCACCTTCTCAAGCACCACCTTCTCAAGCACCACCTTCTCAAGCACCACCTTCTCAAGCACCACCTTCTCAAGCACCACCTTCTCAAGCACCACCTTCTCAAGCACCACCTTCTCAAGCACCACCTTCTCAAGCACCACCTTCTCAAGCACCACCTTCTCAAGCACCACCTTCTCAAGCACCACCTTCTCAAGCACCACCTTCTCAAGCGACAACATCGCTAGCTGTGCAAACGATAGAACCACATCTTTCTCCGGTGACAACAACACCAACTACTGTGCAAGCGACAGAAGCAACACCTTCTCAAGTGACAACACCAAGATCAGTGCAAGAGACAGAAACAACACATTTCCAAGAGACATCCTCTCACTCTGAAGATGTGGTAGAAGATGAGCCAGAAATTTCTCAAAAAAGGAATTTTACATTTTGGGATGTAGAAGTCATTAGTATGTTATCTAATGTCTAATTATATTTATAAAATTTAATTGTTTTACATGATTGCAATATGACATATTTCATTGACTTATGTGTTAGATGAGGCGGGACATATTTCAAAGACACACTTAAGGGTATCAGACGTGCTTGAAGCTCCTCCTAATGTTAGCAGAATAATAACTAGATGGAATTCAAATGGGCAACCGGTAGGATCAGCTGCTGGTTTGTTAGGCGGTTTTTTGGGTGAAATTGCAAGGAAGTTTAAGGATTTTCCTATAATGTACGACAATTGGAAACTAGTTCCATCGACAAGAAAAAATGAAATTTTTAAGGATAAAATACAGGTATCAATTATAAACAACTGAATATTCTTTATTGTTTTGATTGTAAACTAATTTTTTTTTTTTTTTATGATTATGCTAGTCAAAATTTGTTGTCGATGATAAAGACAACAAAAAATATATCCTTTCAAGCCTTGGAAAGAAATGGCGAGATGCACGATGTAGGTTGTTTAAGAAATTTTATAAGTGGGACATTTCTTTGGAGGAAAATCTACAAAATTATCCACGTTCTATTAATCAAGACCATTGGACTATTTTTGTCCAATACAGGCGTAAGACAGATACAGTGGTAACTATTCTTTTCTTGCGTTGTCATTTGTTTTCTATTGTTTAGTTTTTTTATGTCATTTGTTATCATTGTAGGAGAAGGCTGATAAAAATGCTGCAAATAGAGAAAAGCTAAAGATCCTTCATACATTAGGCTCTAAGACGCTTGCAAGGAAGAGGGATGAGTTGGTAGGATTTTTTCAATCTACTATTGATTGCATACTTAATTGAACATGTACTTATTACATGTGTTTACTTGTAGGAACTGAGAGATGGTCGAAAATACAGTAGGGGTGAAATGTATTCAATTTGTCATAAAAAGTCTGATGGGTCATTTGTCAACGACGAAGCCAAGGAAAAATATGTAAGTGTAAATAATAGAAGTGTTATGTAATTGTAACTATTTGTTATTGACCACCTTATAAATCAAAGATGCAACTGTTAGTTTTGGTAATAGTGAGGAATTTAGTTTGCTTTATCTGTTTGCACAGGAACAATTGCAAGTTGAAATTGGGAAGACTCCTTCTCCAAATGAAGCATTTGTTAATGTGTTTGGAAAAGAACATCCTGGATATGTTCGTTGTATGGGACTTGGAATAACACCATCACAAATTACTACATCTACTTCTCACTCTGTAAGATCGATGTCTTCCTCTGAAGCTAATGAAAAGATGGAGAAAATGCAAGCTGAAATTGATAGGCTTAAGAAAAGGGATTCTGAAGTTGATATGTTGAAGGAGCAAATTGCTTTCTTGATGCAAATGCAAAATTCTAGAGACAAACATGTAAAATTATTTTCATAGCAAACATATTTAAAAATCTTGTGAGAGTTGTTTGTCTTTGATTAAAAATATCAATTGTGTAAAGGTTTCTTATAGCTATAAGAGAAATTTAGTTAATTAGTTTTGACAATATTTATCAATATTCATTGAGGTTAATATATACTTTTTTTCTTCAGGCAATGGACATAGAATCGCCAATAGATGGTAGACGTTCATCTGAGTCTAGCCACCAACCTGATGATCGTGGAACAACTTCATTAGGGACTAATTAGATATTTGGATGAACTTCTAAGTTTGATGGAGTTGTTTTGTATTGTTAGCTACTCCACTAATTAATGTTTTGAATATTTAAACTATTTTATTTGTTGTTTTAGTTAACTTCAATGTATGAATTGGTGTTATTTGTTTTGAAAAAATTATATAAATTGGATTTTAGGTACAATAGTTATTAATTATGTATTTAAATTATGTGGATGGTATTTATGAATATTTTTTATTTTAATTGATTAAAAATAGGAAAAAAATTGTATCATATTTTTTTATTTTAAATTATTAGGTTTGCGACGGTTCAAACTGCCTCAAAGTAAATATAGCGACGGTTGATAACTGTCGTAATTGTGCAGAAAAAAATAAATTTGAGTTTGTTCTAAGTGTCGCAAAATATATTTAGAGGCGGTTGTGAACCGTCGCAAAAGTTGGCGACGGTTGGAACGACGGTTTTGGGAACCGTCGCAAAATGGCCTCGCGACGCACGAATCTGCGACAGTTTCAGAACCGTCGCAAACATCAAATTGCAACGGTTAAAACCGCCGCAAACTCTTTTTTTAACCGCCGCAAAATGTTTTTTTTCTTGTAGTGCCAGGAGGCAATTCTACTAAATTTCAAGTCCTGTTAGATCCTTGAGAGAATATATCTCATTGTTTATAACCTCTTACCATAGATTGGCATCTAAAGACGACAAATCTTCTTGAAGATTTGCAAGACCCTCTTCTAAAGCATATACCTTATACTCGGGCGCATAATCTTTTGCAACTCTAGCCCTCTTACTTCTTTGATGTTCTATTTTTTCATGTTTGTTGCTTTAAGTGCCTCTTATCCCAAGAACGTGAATTGTTTCCTTGCCCCCCACTATTTCTCGATTTGAAAGGGAATCTGTTTTCATAAAAGTTAACATCATTTGACTATATGATCACTTTAGCTTGTAGGTCATAAAACCTATACGCTTTGATATTTATTACATACCCAATGAATACTCATTTAAAGGTCTACTGGCGAGTTTAACTCACTTGAGATAAGGGATACTGACATAAGCCAAATAATCCCAAGTTTGAAAGTAAGACAAGTTCGGTTGTATTTTCTTCAAAATCTCATGAAGTGATGTTTTGTTTTTAGATTAGGCAAATTTATTCAAAACATAGCAAACAATCAATAAAATTTCCCCCCATCAATGAGATGCAACATTAGAGTTAAACATGATAACAACTAGTTCAATAAGAGTTTCATTCTTTCTTTCAGCTTTACCATTCGTTTCAGGTGAATATGGTGTAGTTGTTTCATGTATAATTCCATGCAGTTTATAAAAGTCATTAAATAGACTAGAATCATATTTGATTCCTCTATCACTATCAAACCTCTTAATCTTTCTACTAAATTGATTTTCAGTTTCAATTACAAAGATCCTAAACATATCAAGCGATTCACCTTTATTTTCCATTAGATATACAAAAGTATAGTTAGAACAACCGTCAATAAAAATGATAAAATAACGTTTTTCATTTCTTGTTAAAGTTCCATCACATATATCAGAGTGTATTAAATCTAAATGCTCAGATTCTCTAACTACTGATTGATGCGAACTCTTTGTTATTTTAGCTTGACTACAAAAATCACATTTTTCAAAATCATATAAAGATAAATTTGGAATTAAGCAAAGTTACTTAAGTTTGAAATCACGCATTTGTTCATATGATAGAGTATAACATGCCAAATATTAAAATCATACAACATGTAAGCAAAATGAAACATTTTTTTAATTTAAACATGACATCAGTGGCATACCATTTCCCAAAAGTACAAATTTTAAAAATGGTGTACAAACTATAGACTATGTAAACCTTGCCTTATTGAGAAGAAAACTAGAAAGCAAATTATTTCTTATCTCTAGAGTGTGCATCACGTCCTTTAGAATCAAGGTCTTTCCATAGGTGAACTTCAACTCCACATATCCAATACCGACAATATTAGTGGTGTGAAAATCTCTCAACAATACTTTCTTATCTTCAATGGTAGTGTATGTTTTAAACATAGAACAACCATATCAAACACGGCGAGAGGCGCCAGTGTCTATCCACCATCCATCTGTTCCACAAATAATGTTGATTCCAGTTATCATAGCGATAAATTTCTCTTCATTCAGGTTAGCCTGCTGAGCAGAGCTTGGCCTTTTCCTACACTTTTGTGCCATATGACCTGGTTTCCCATATTTATGGCAGAGAAAGTGTGAGCCAAAGTCATTTATAAGAGGTGGTTGCAACTATATAATTGGAACCTTTCTAGGGTTCTCATTCTTGTTGATTTCCTTTAGATTACTGTTTTGATTCTTAAGTGGTTTGCCAGTTGGCTTCAGAACCGCCATATTGAATTTCTTTTTGTTTTTGAAACAACTAATATTTCATCTTTCTAGTCTTATAATTAGGGATGAGAATAGGTTAGGCCATCAGTTAGGGGTCTATGGTCTGACCTACTTATAACTTGGCCTGAACTACTTATAGATGAAGTAACAAGGGGGGGGTTTGAATTGTAAATACTCCTTTTTAAAATTCCTGTTAAAACTTAAGAGGAATAACTCAAGAATGATATTGGTTAAGAAAACAGAGAACGGAGAACGTTCTTGGTTTTTATTATGAAACAGAGAACGTTCCTTGATTAGCTTAAAACAAAAACTCAGTTTGTGTTTTATCTTAGTTAATCAATTAAGTTTAACAAACAAAGAGATAGGATATAGAATACCACACAAAGATATATCCTAGTTCACCCAACATGGGTTACGTCCAATCCTCACACTGTGAGATTTTCCACTAAGTGTTTAAAACAAAGAACCTTCTTGATATTACAGCACCTAGTCTAGATCAACCTTGATCTGTTTCAATCTCTATTACTTTCCACCCATAAAGTAACAACAACACATATCTAACTTTGATAGGATTCAATACAATCTAAACAAACTCTTATAGTTTGAGTTTTTACAATAAGATTGTTTTTTGACAGAATCTGAGATATCTCAACTCTTGTTCAAGATTTGATTCTTTACAAAGAAATCAATAATAATTAAGCAATCTGATATGGGAATTTAGAACTGGTTCTTCTTTGCGAAAATTGAGAACTTCAAGTATGTGAAGTGATTGATTATTGCAATTGACAACACTTTGATTTTTTTTTATTCTTGGATATTGGCCTTCTATTTATATGCTTTAGAAGCATTTAATGAAGGTAAAAAAGAGCTGTTGGTAGTGCTCTGTATTTTTGACTGAAACCAATATTTCAGAATAAAAATAATCCAACCTTGAATTAATTTAAAAACTGCTTTGACTATTCTGTTACAGCTTTGTTAAATCAGTTTTGTCTTCTAGTTAAAGAGCCTTTGAAGTTTCTCCCTTAATCTTGGATGGTATAGTTTCGATCTTGAGTCTTGAATGTAGCCAAAATAGTTTGGAGAACGATTATAAGCCATTGCAGAAGAGAACAGACTGCTGCTAGAGTTATGCAGTAAACGAAGATTGATTATCAATATGGATCTGTCATTTTGATCTTTCTGGAGATTTGATGATCAATTTGAAGTTCCTGTTTTGATCATTCTTAATGTCTTATCATATATCAAGGTTGATCGAACTTTCTTGACAATTTGATTTTAGAGGTTTCAAACTGTTTCACTTTGTCTGTTTCGAGTCCTTTTATTTTAGTGATCCGATAACCTTTTTGAACTGGGATAAATCCTAATTTTAGTGATCCTTTTTTATCCGATAACCTTTCCGAATCTTTGTTAAAGAGGAGGAGAGTGATTGGTCAATATGATGTGACGAACATTCTTGAAAATGAAGATAATTCTCTGTTTTTATGCAAAATGTTCTCGTTGTTGTTTTTTATGCTTTGCTTGATTCTGTTCTTAATTAAATTCACTCAAAAGCACAAGTTAAATTAACATAATATTTTAGAATCATAATTAACTTTCTTAATTAACCTTTGTTTATTTTCATCAAAACTTTAAATTTGGAGTTTGTCTCAACAATCTCCCCCTTTTTGATGATGACAAACATGTTAATTTAGATTTTAATTCTGATTCTAATATCAAGTATTTGAAGAGCTTAAAAGCACCCCCTCAATTTATGCAGTTTTTAATTTGACAGAATTTAAAACTTTATATGCGATAAACTGGTTTTTCATTTAATTGTGAGCAGAATTACATAACTATTTCTATTGAAACCTAGATACAAGATTTTCTAAAACAAATTAAAAGCTAACTTAATTCTCCCTATTTGTCATTCAAAAAGGCAAGAGAAAAACAACTAAGATGCTAAGGAGGGAGAGGATCCTTCCGAAGATGAGGGTTTTCTTGGTGGAGGAACTTCAGGAGGAGGAGTAACAGGATGAAGTGGTAGAGGTGGAATTCCCAGCTTGGGAGCAAGTTGCTTTGTGAGCCAAGTTCTCAGCAGAGTGATTTCCTGATCTTGCTGAAGCTGCCCAACCATAATGGTCTGTAGAGCTTCCATGATATCTGAATTGGAAGGTTCGGACCGACGAAGAGTAGTGCGAAGATGAGTTGTTTGCTGAGTAGTAGTGGCAACAACTGTTGGGAGACTCAAAAATAGATGGAAGAGTGCCAACAGATGTGGACATGGATGAGAGAGACACAAGTGGGGTAGACGAATTTCTAGATGGGGCAGCAGGTTCTATGAAGTTCAAAAACTGACTAATGCTAAAAATAGAGGAACTGGTTTTTTGTGGTGAAACAAAGAGTTGTGACATGGTGCTCATATTTTGATTAGTCAGAAATGTCCCAAAGTCTTGAGTTGGGGAACGAAGAAGTTGAGAAAACGAAATAAAGTCAGTTGAAGAAAAGATGGATGATGTAGGGAGAAAGGTTGAAGGATTCTGGTGTTTTGTTGGAGAACGTTCTTGAGGAGGTGAAAAACGTTCTTGAGTAGGTTCGGGAACTGCTTCTT
The DNA here is from genome assembly GCF_000331145.2 of Cicer arietinum. Taxonomy (NCBI): domain Eukaryota; kingdom Viridiplantae; phylum Streptophyta; class Magnoliopsida; order Fabales; family Fabaceae; genus Cicer; species Cicer arietinum. The sequence goes on along the minus strand of NC_021167.2, from coordinate 19,252,435 downwards.
GTGATTGGTCAGACGAGGAAGATGTAAATGGAATGGGAATTGTGGCAGCCCGGAGTCGAGTAGATCTTTTTCTTTTGAGAGAGGTGGGAAAGGAAGATGTGGTGGATGAAGGTGGGGCAGAAAAAGTCTTTCTCATATGAGAGAGATTTTTAGTGGAGAATTTGGAGATTTTGATTAGAGATTTTTCAGAAGAAAGGGAAACTCCAAAATACCTGAAGACTTTAGTCAATACCATTCCATAAGGAACATTATTCTTCTTGTAGTCTTTGGTTGCTGCACAGATCATGTGTTGGAGAATCACATGAGGCAGGTTCAAACGCTTGCAATTTAGGAGATGGTGGATGAGCAAGGCGTCATTGTCAAATACATACTCATGACTCCCACAATGAGGGATTAGAGTATGCTGGCACATACTGTTGAACACCTTAGGGAGGGGTTTGAGGTATGTTGACAAGTAGCGGGTTGATCCTTCTTGAAACAGATCAAAAAGTACTTCAGTCTTTTGAAGATTCAAAGCTGAGTACCAATTGTTGCCAAACACAGATGGGCCATCTGTGGGCAACTGAAGAATTAAAGCCAGAATGTCAGGGGTTAGTCTGATCTCAACTCCCTTTATCGTGGAAATGATAAGGGATTTGTCAGCAAAAGTCTTTGCATTGCAGTAGAATGCTCAAACAACATATGGGTAGTAGCATTTAGACGTTTGCAGGAGTGAGGTCCATCCAAGAGCATTTGTGTGATACTGGACAACATTGCCTTCAATGACGAGTTTGTCAAAGAAAAAAACTCGTCTGATCCCAACTGGGCGTTGAGCCCATTTGTTTTTGAAGAATTTGGATTTGTTGGGGGAAATCAGAGGCAAAGTATTTTGTTTGGATTTTTTAGGGGGTGGAGATGGTTCAGTTTCAAAAGAAGTGGAGGTAGAGGAACGTTCTGGAGTGGGAGAACGTTTGGCGTGTGTTGATGGAGAAGGTTGTGGACGTGGAGAAAATTCTAGAGGAGAGACGGTGTGAGCAGGAGAACGTTCTTGTGATGGAGGAGAAAATGGAGTTTGAACAGGAGAACATTCCAGAATTGGAGAACGTTCTTAAGGTTGGGGTGGGGAACATTGTGGAGAATGTTCTGGAGAGGCGGGTTGACAACGATTTAGGTTTTGTTTGGGAGCGAGGGTTTTTCTCCTTTGAGGATTTGGGAGATTCTTGCGAGCAAGGAATTACGCAATCGTCATGGCAGATTTTGTTTTTATGGGTTTTGGTTTTGGTTTGGATTGAGAGGGGGGTTCAGTTCGTTTAGGAAGAGGGGAGACAATCTCATTTATCGATCTCCGTTTTTGGTTTGGGGGAGTTGATTATGAGGGTTCAGAGGAGAAGGTTGATTTGGATGGTGTGATAGGTTTGGTGTTTGTTTGTGCCCTTGCTGATGTTGGAGGGGAGGAATCAAAAGAATCACCAGTCTTAGTATCTGAGATGATGAAGTAGTATGGTTTTAGGTTTGAGGTGTTGAGGTTCCAATTCCAGATTGAACCCTCATTGAGCATCGTTTAGGAATAGTTTGGTTACGCAAATGTGGAGGAACCTGAGCAAGGGTTGGTGTGGGACGAGTGTATAGTGGTGGAAGGATAGTAGACAAAGGATTGTAATTGAAGATTTCTTGGTTGTTGTCAGAAGAAGTTGAATCAGAGGAGGCATGTGGTGGTGTTGGTCGTGGTGGTGGAGAGGGTGAACGTTCCACATAAGCAGATGAAGGGATGAAGAGGATGGTGAGCAGGGAGAAGCATTTTTGCGTGCGGATTGTTTAATTTGCGCCATTTTTATCTGAGCGTAAATAATTTTGAGTGAGTGAGATGAAGAAGAAGACTGGTATTTAGAGAGAATGTTGTTGCTGGTTTTGAGGAAAAAGAAGGTGAAGTGGTTGAAAAGGATACTTGTAACACCCTGTTTTTCTAAGCGAGGGTGTATTTTTTTTTCAAAAGAATTAAAATAAAACAGAGAATTAAATAAGGTAAAATACATTTGGATAAATATTTAAGTCGTAACACAACGACGATTAAGTCAACCGAATTTACAAGCAGCGGAATAGTTTTTGAAATACGAATCCAAAGTATTTACACGTCAAAAGTTAGTACATGTAACCCATCGAAAATAACATGTCAAGCTGACAATATTAGTATAGGTACAGTCTTCCATTTTAAAATAAATACAATACAAAAGAAAGACATATGATCCCTCTATGTCAACCTAATCTGATCATTTTACAACACAACTAAACACCCTGAGTGATCTCCACGCGCCCCGTGAGATCCTCCTAACGTAGCTGCAGTCAAGCGTTCCTATCTCCAATACCGTCCGTAGGGTACGAACCGGTAGGATCGTCCTGACTCTCATCTGAGGGCAAAGCCCAGATTTCCACAATAATTGTAAAGGGTCACCAACCGAAAATAACAGTTAACACATAACAATTTAGTTTGTAAATGCTCAAAATAACTTTTCAACTAAGCATGCACCTTAACTGGATTTTACATATGCGAAAAGATCATATAATGCTTGCCAATTAAAAATGAAATCAAAATAAAGTTCTCAAAACATCAAATAATACATAACTGACCAAAGCATTGATAAATCAATTGAGCAATCGATTATCTAACTCAAAATAAGGACTTTTGCTGAGCCAATCGATTGCCAAATCGATTTGGTCAGTTTTTGTTGAGTTCCTGTGTTGCCAAATCGATTGCCAAATCGATTTTGTCAGTTTTGCTGAGTTCCTGTGTCACCAAATCGATTGCCAAATCGATTTTGACAGCTTTGCTGAGTTCCTGACTTAAGGGCCAATCGATTGCCAAATTGACTTCTTAAATGATTTTGAAAAACTGATTACAAAATCGATTGGCCAATCGATTTTGTTACTTTAGCCAAGTCCCTGTTACCCTATCCAATCGATTGGGAAATCGATTTCCCTGTGTATTCTTTCAAAAATTCATAACTAACTCAATCACATTCATACATAATCTCAAATCCTAACACTTAGCACTGATAACGCAATCACTACAACATCATTAGTTTCGAAATAGTATTGCAAGCAAACATGTTATCACCAAATTCCAAAACATAGCACTTAACATTTATAACACAATTAATACAACATCATGGGTTTCAAAATGGTATTACAATCCAACATGTTATCACCAAATTCCAAAACATAACACTTATAACACAATTACTACACATACCAAATGAACCAACAATTCACAATTTAACAGGGTGTAGTCTCTCACGGACAAACACCTGTGTAGTCTCTCATGGACAAACACAATTCTCTAAGGAACGTAAGTCGTAAACGTACTACCTATCACAGGTCCGTACTGTTTACCGAGGTGCCACCTATCCCGGGTCTGCACAACTTACCAATCGTAAACGTACTGCCTATCACGGGCCCGTACCGTTTACCGGTGCCACCTCTATCACGGGTCTGCACGATTTACCAAAACACACATAAGTAAACGAGACATTAAGAGATTCCCCATTCTTAACGCCCAGTTAACTTAAACGATTTTCAAAAACAAATATTAAGTAACCGAGACATTAAGAGATTCCCCATTCTTAACGCCCAATTAACTTAAACGATTTTCAAAAACAAATATTAAGTAACCGAGACATTAAGAGATTCCCCATTCTCAACGCCCAGTTAACTTAAACGATTTTCAAAAAAACAAATATTAAGTAACCGAGACATTAAGAAATTCCCCATTCTTAACGCCCAGTTAACTTAAACGATTTTCAAAAAACAAATATTAAGTAACCGAGACATTAAGAAATTCCCCATTCTTAACGCCCAGTTAACTTAAACGATTTTCAAAAAACAAATATTAAGTAACCGAGACATTAAGAGATTCCCCATTCTTAACGCCCAGTTAACTTAAACGATTTTCAAAAAACAAATATTAAGTAACCGAGACATTAAGAGATTCCCCATTCTTAACGCCCAGTTAACTTAAACGATTTTCAAAAAACAAATATTAAGTAACCGAGACATTAAGAGATTCCCCATTCTTAACGCCCAGTTAACTTAACAATTTTCAAAACAAAATATTAAGTAACCGAGACATTAAGAGATTCCCCATTCTTAACGCCCAATTAACTTAAACGATTTTCAAAAACAAATATTAAGTAACCGAGACATTAAGAGATTCCCCATTCTTAACGCCCAGTTAACTTAACAATTTTCAAAACAAAATATTAAGTAACCGAGACATTAAGAGATTCCCCATTCTTAACGCCCAGTTAACTTAACAATTTTCAAAACAAAATATTAAGTAACCGAGACATTAAGAGATTCCCCATTCTTAACGCCCAGTTAACTTAAACGATTTTCAAAACAAAATATTAAGTAACCGAGACATTAAGAGATTCCCCATTCTTAACGCCCAGTTAACTTAAACGATTTTCAAAACAAAATATTAAGTAACCGAGACATTAAGAGATTCCCCATTCTTAACGCCCAGTTAACTTAAACGATTTTCAAAACAAAATATTAAGTAACCGAGACATTAAGAGATTCCCCATTCTTAACGCCCAGTTAACTTAACAATTTTCAAAACAAAATATTAAGTAACCGAGACATTAAGAGATTCCATTTTCTTTCCTTCCTTTTTCCTTTCTTTGTTTTTCCTTCCTTTCTATTTCCTTCTTTCCTTTATATAACATTTTCTTTTCCTTTTCCTTCCTTCTAATTTCCTTTCTTTCTATTCTCTCCAAGCAAACATATATATATATATATATAGATATATATATATATATATATATATATATATATATTAAATATACCTTAGCAAATATCTCAAAATATCTAGATATTTGTTAAATTACCATTTCACCCGTAACACATTAAATTCTCCGTAAAGGATTTACCGCACTTAATTTAAATTTATTTATCGACGAGTAATTCTAAACGGTGTCAAAATAACTTTTTGATCCTATAAACTCCATAATATTATTAACTTTGGATAAAAAGCCTCCGAGCCAAAATCCAAAACATATAAAATACATAAAGTGTACTTTAAAATTATGGGTCTTACAATACTGTTTTCCTGACTTTAGGGGAAAAGAACAATGATTGTTGTGAACCTAGGGAAGGAGGAACAAAAAATTGGGGGCTATAAAGCTTGTGTCAGCAATCTATCTTCAGACAAAGAGAGACATGTATTAAATGCCAAGATTTCCCTTTTTTGGTTTGAGAGGGAAAGTGATGACTCAGAGGAGAATGTTGGTTTTTCAGAACGGAGGATGATGCTCGCGAAACGGAGACTGATAAACGTTCTTCGTTTTCTGCAGAAGCAGAATTTATCCAGAATTTTCTGGATTTTTCGTGATTTTTCAATTTTTTTTTGATCAAATTGAAACTATCCTCGACAAGAGACTTTGTAAAAATGTCAACAAGTTGATTTTGAGTATCAACAAAGATTAATTCAATATCTTTCTTATTGACATGATCACGAATAAAATGATGTTTTATTTCAATATGTTTTGATCTAGAATGCTGAATGAGATTTTTAGACAAATTTATAGCACTCGTATTATCACAATAAATTAGAATACTGGAATAGCTTACAGAGTAATCTTGAAGTTGATTTTTAATCCATAGAACCTGTGAACAACAGTTTGCTGCTGAAACATATTCGACCTCTATTGTTGACAAGGCTATAGTGTTCTGTTTTCTGCAAGACCAACTGATTAATGCTTCGCCTAAGAACTGACATGCTCCACTCGTGCTTTTTCTTTCAATTTTATCTCCGGCATAATCAACATCACAGTATGCTATAAGATCAAAATGTGAACCCTTTCTATACCAAAGACCAAGATTAGTGGTTCCAACAAGATATATAAATATGCGTTTTACTGCTGTTAAATGGGATTCTTTTGGTGCTGATTGAAATCGAGCACATAATCCTACTGCAAACACTATATCAGACCTACTAGCAGTTAAATAAAGCAAAGAGCCAATCATTCCTCGATACTCTTTCTCAGAAACATAATTGCCATTTTCATCTTTTTCTAAAGAAGAAGATGGATGCATAGGAGTGGTCATGATTTTTGATTCATTCATTTTGTATTTAACCAACAGATCTTTAATGTACTTTTCTTGACAAATAAAAATGCCGTTTTCATATTGTTTAATTTGTAAACCAAGAAAGTACCTTAATTCTCCCATCATGCTCATTTCAAATTCACTTTGCATAAGTCTTGAAAAACCTTCACACATTTTTTCATTTGTTGATCCAAAAATGATATCATCAACATATACTTGAACGATGAGTAAATCATTTCCCTCCGTTTTCTTAAATAATGTGGTGTCGATTTTTCCTCTTAGAAAACCATTTTTGATTAGGAGTGAACTCAGTCATTCATACCAGGCCATTGGTGCTTGTTTTAAACCATATAGAGCTTTGGTAAGTTTGAAAACATGATTTGGTTTTGATTGGCTTTCAAAATTCGGGAGCTGTTTTACATACACTTGTTCATTTAAGAAACCATTTAAAAAAGCACTTTTAAAATCCATTTGAAACAATTTGATAAGTTTATGAGATGCATATACAAGAAGTATTCGAATAGCTTCTAACCTTACAACTGGAGCAAAGGTTTCATCATAATCTATACCTTCTTGTTGATTGTAAACTTGAGCTACTAATCTTGCTTTGTTTCTGATAACCTTACCTTCTTCATCTAGTTTGTTTCTGAAAACCCATCGTGTACCAATGATTGTTTGATCTAATGGATCAGGTACCAGGGTCCAGACTTCATTTTTCACAAACTGCAATAGTTCTTCCTTCATGGCATTTATCCAAGATTGATCAATAATTGCTTCTTTGATTGATTTTGGTTCGATTTGAGATATCATTGCCATGTTGTTTTCATCATTCTTGAATGATTTTCTGGTTCTAATCCCATCAGCCGTGTCTCCAATGATTTGGGTTTGAGGATGATCTTCAATCGTTCTCCAGCTTTTTGGTGGAGAATGAAACGGAGATTGTTTATCAATCTCTGTTTTCTGCAAACTGTTTTGCTGCTGTATTTCGATTGGAGTTTCTTCTTCCTCATCCTTTTTACTTATATCTAAGTTATCAAACTCATCAAATAATATGTGCATACTTATTTTAACAATATTAGTTCTTAAATTAAACACTCTATAACTTTTAGAATCAGTTGAGTATCCAAGAAATATTGCTTTATCAGATTTTGCATCAAATTTTCCAATGAGATCTTTGTTGTTTAAAATGTAACAGTAACAACCAAAAATGTGAAAGTAAGAGATGTTTGGTTTTCTATTTTTCCATATTTCATATGGGGTTTAGTTGATGATCTTTCTTATAGATACACGGTTTAGAATATAGCAAGATGTGTTTACGGCTTCAGCCCAAAAATATCTTTCAACATTTGATTCTTCTAAAATAGTTCTTGCCATTTCTTGTAGTGTTCTATTTTTTCGTTCAACAACTCCATTTTGTTGTGGAGTTCTTGCACATGAAAGATTGTGAGATATGTCAAGTTCATCAAAAAAGGTTTTAAACGAAACATTTATAAATTCTCCTCCATGATCACTTCTTACAGAAATGATGCTGGATTCTTTTTCATTTTGAACCTTTTTACAAAATATTTTGAATGCTTCAAAAGCATCATCTCTTTGTTTTAAAAGCATCATCTTGAAAAGTCATCAACAATAACAAAACCATATTTCATTCCTCCTAGACTTGTTGTTTTGACTGGCCCAAAGAGATCTATGTGAAGTAGTTCAAAAGTTCTATTTGTTGTTATAAAATCTTTTGAGTGAAAGCTACTTTTGACTTGTTTTCCTTTTGCACATGTTTCACATATTTTAACTTTTTCAAAGTTAAGTTTGGGTAATCCTCTAACAAGATCTAGTTTATAAATTTTTGAAATGGTTTTTATACTGATATGCCCAACCCTTTTAGGCCATATCCATTTATCTTTATTGATTGATATAAAGCATGACTCATCAAGTAGTTCTTTAAGATATAAAACATATAAATTTTTCTTTCGATTTCCAGAAAATAGAATTTCTCTAGTTTTGGTTTTCCTAATTTCACATACCTTTGGTTTGAAAATGACTTCACATCCATTGTCACATAGCTGACTTATGCTTAACAGATTGTGTTTTAAACCTTCCACATATTGAACATCATTTATTTGAGCAGAGTTTGTCTTACAAATGGTTTCATTATCTTTAATCTGAGCTTGATTGTTATTACCAAAAGTGACTGATCCTACATCCTTCCTAATGAATGTTATGAAACAGTTTTTATCTCCTGTCATGTGTCTTGAACAACCATGTCCAAGAACTAAGGCTTTCTCTTTATATTTGGAAAACCAACCTGCATATGATATTATTTCAGACTTAGGTACCCACTTTGTTTTGGGTCCTTGAGAGTTAGTTTTGACATTTCCTTTTTCCTTAGAATAGTATATCATTTCTTTATTTTTGAAACCAGCTGAGTATTTAGTTGTTGATTTTGAAATAGATTTAACAATATGGGTTTCAGAAGGTTTAAACTTTGGTTTGAAAGAGTTTCTAGATCATTCTCTTTTTTTCAATTTTTCTTGAGAAGGTTCAGCTTTTGTTTTGGAACTTTCTCCGTTTAGAAAACATTCTAAAGATTGTTCTCTTTTTGCAGTTTTTTCCAAAATGTTTTAACAGAATGATTTCCTCTTTCAATTACCTTTTTCCTTTCAATCTTTTCATCTCTTTTTCTAAAATAGCAAGCAAATTGCAGATGTCCAAGTTTTTTACAATATGAGTATCTAGTTTTGCATTTTTCTTCCTTTCTTTCTGGGACAAAGAAATTTTCATATAGCTTGGTTTTTTGGGTTTGATTGAAACCAATGCCAGCTTTATAAAAAATTCCTATTTGAGATCTCATGATGTTATGAAAGGTTTCAGTGGCTTTAATGAAATTTAATAAATCTGTTTTGAGAAGTTCGTTTTTATTTTTTCAGTCGAACGTTCTCCGTTTTTAGTGCAGAACGTTATTGACCTTCTTGTTTTTCAAAATTCTGTTTTTTTGTTTCTTTCAACTTTTGAATGGTTTTTTTAGCATATTATTTTTAGCTTGACTTTCTTCTTTTTCTTTAAGAAATTGTTCTTTTAAGGAACTGCATTTTTTAATAAGGAGATTAGAGTCATTTAACAAGTTATCAAATTCTTTTCCAATTTGTTCACATAAATAACAAGGTTCAGAACTTATTACCTCTTCTTCCTCTGTTTTTGCCATTAAGCATATGTTAGTGCTATTGCCTTTCCTTTCTTGATTGGCTTGTCTTCTTGTAACAATACTTCATGTGCTCTTAATGTTCCAATTAATTCTTCCAGAGGCAGTGATTCAAGATACTTGGCTTGGCTTATAGCTGTTACCATGGAAGGCACCTCATGATCTTTCTTACTCTTTCTTGAACTGTGTAAGCTTTGCCAAGAGAACGCATTTTGTTTACTATTGTAGTAAATCTTGAGTACATTTCATCAATAGTTTCTCCTTCTTGCATTTCGAACAATTCGAATTTCCTTATGCCAATGTCTATTCTTGTTTCTTTGACATGGCTTGTTCCTTTATGATGAGTTTGTAGTGTATCCCAATCTTCTTTTGCAGTTGTGCATTCATCTACTCTTTCACTTTCTTCCCTACTTAAAGCACATGATAAGAATAACTAAGCTTTAGAATTTAAAAGTATATTAGTTTTATCATCAGCTGTCCAATCTGTTTCTTTCTTCATGGCAGATTTTGAGTCATCTTGATCAACCCTTGGTATGAAGTTGACATATGTAATGATGCGCCACATTCCTGTGTCTTGAGACTTTAGAAACAATTGCATTTTGTTTTTCCAAAAGTAGTAATTCGATCCATCAAAGAATGGTGGTCTGTTTGAGGATCCTCCTTCAACAATGTATTTTGCTTTCGACATTCTTCTAGATCTTTTCTCTAGCACTTGTTAGGTGTTTTTGTTGTTGTTGAACTTTCTAGAGACCGAGTTTTGATACCAATTGAAGTAACAATGTCGATTTACAAGGAAGAGGGTTTGAATTGTAAATACTCCTTTTTAAAATACCTATTAAAACTTAAGAGGAATAACTCAAGAATGATCTTGGTTAAGAAAACAAAGAACGTTCTTGGTTTTTATTATAAAACAGAGAACGTTCCTTGATTAGCTTAAAACAGAAAATCAGTTTGTGTTTTATCTTAGTTAATCAATTAAGTTTAACAAACAAAGAGATAGGATAGAGAATACCACACAAAGATATATACTGGTTCACCCAACATGGGTTACGTCCAATCCTCACACTGTGAGATTTGCCATTAAGTGTTTAAAACAAATAACCTTCTTGATTTTACAACACCTAGTCTAGATCAACCTTGATCTGTTTCAATCTCTATTACTTTCCACCCAGAAAGTAACAACATCACCTATCTAACTTTGATAGGATTCAATACAATCTAAACAAACTATAAAGAAACTCTTATAGTTTGAGTTTTTACAATAAGATTGTTTTTTGACAGAATCTGAGATATCTCAACTCTTGTTCGAGATTTTATTCTTTACAAAGAAATCAGTAATAATTAAGCAATCTGATATGGGAATTTAGAACTGCTTCTTCTTTGCGAAAATTGAGAACTTCAAGTATGTGTAAGTGATTGATTATTGCAATTGACAACACTTTGATTTTTTTTTTATTCCTAGATATTGACCTTCTATTTATAGGCTTTAGAAGCATTTAAAATGAAGGTCAAAAAGAGCTGTTGGTAGTGCTCTGTATTTTTTACTGAAACCAATATTTCAGAATAAAAATAATCCAACCTTGAATTAATTTAAAAACTGTTTTGACTATTCTGTTACAACTTTGTTAAATCAGTTTTGTCTTCTAGTTAAAGATCCTTTGAAGTTTCTCCCTTAATCTTGGGTGGTACAATTTCGATCTTGAGTCTTGAATGTAGCCAAAATAGTTTGCAGAAAGATTATAAGCCATTGCAGAAGAGAACAGACTGCTGTTGGAGTTATGCAAAAAACAAAGATTGATTATCAATCTGGATCTGTCATTTTGATCTTTTTGGAGATTTAATGATCAATCTGAAGTTCCTGTTTTGATCATTCTTAATGTCTTGTCATATATCAAGTTTGATCGAACTTTCTTGACATTTTGATTTTAGAGGTTTCAAACTATTTCACTTTGTCTGTTTCGAGTCCTTTTATTTTAGTGATTCGATAACGTTTTTGACCTGGAATAAATCCTAATTGTTCCTTGCCATGTACTGATTCTATTCGAATAAATTTCAGAAGCAGAATCTTTGTTAAAGAGGTGGAGAATGATTGGTTAATATGATGTGATGAACATTCTTGAAACTGGAGATCATTCTCTATTTTTATGCAAAATGTTCTCGTTGCTGTTTTTTCTGCTTTGCTTGATTCTGTTCTTAATTAAATTCACTCAAAAGCACAAGTTAAATTAACAAAACATTTTAGAATCATAATTAACTTTCTTAATTAACCTTTGTTTATTTTCATCAAAACTTTAAATATGGAGTTTTTCTCAAAAATAGATTGGTCTTGCCTAATAAAAAGACTAGGCTCAGGCTATTTTTAAAAGCTTGTTTATTTAAATAGGTCAGACTGAGGCTTATAAAAAAACCTATTAGGCCTAACAAGCCGACCTATATATATTTTATTATTTACTAATGCTATTTTTTATTATTATTTATTAATAATATTATTTCCTATTTCAAAGTCTATCAATTAGGTAATCACTCATTAGTCGTTCTATATTCGGTAGTCATTCCATATTCGGTAACGATTCTATATTCAGTAGTAGTTTCATATTCGGTAGCCGTTCAATTAGGCAATCACTTAGTAGTCGTTCCATATTTGTTTGAGAGATAATAATTGGTGCATTTGTTTTAAGAATAAAATCTATTCTTTAAAATCAAAAATCATTTTTTAGGGTTTAAAGGGTGTTTGTTTCATATTTTTTTATAAATGTGTATAGGGACTAATTATGGATTCATTTTTTTTTTTGTTTTCTTGAAAGGTTGTTGCAGTGCGTTAGTTATTATTTTATTAGATTTGATTATAATTTTATTAGTTTCTCTTTTATATAAAGGCATAGTTTAGCCTATTTAATAAAATGTAAAATATAAAATTTAAATGTTTTCATGTGAATAAGGCTTTTATAGGCTTTCAGGTCAGACCAGACTAGACTTTTAAAAAAATAGGTCAGGCCGAAAAAAAAGCCTATGATAGGTCGTAGGCCAGACTTAGGCCTAAAAAAATTAATCGTAGGCTAGACTCAGGCCTTTCAAAGCCTGGTTTGGCATATTCCCACTTCTAATTATAACAGCAATTTGAAATTTTTCATCTAAAGTCATACATTCTTAGATGATCTCATGAGTCAGCTTTTGAATTTCATGGGATATAGTCTCCACTGATCTATCATCGGTGATCCGATACTTGAGGTAACAACTCAGAACATACTTTTTAGCTCCAGCTTCGTTGATATCATATTTCTTCTTCAAAGCATCCCAAACATCTATAACAGTATTGATGGAACTCTAATAATCATACAAATCATCAACAAGTTCATTTAAAATATAATTCTTACAAATGTTATCATTATGTCCCCATTTGGTTAATTCAACAACTTTCTTATCATTTTCTGTTTGTTCATCCGTTTACTAGAACAATTGGAATATCATCTTTTAGAACATTGGCAATCTTTTTCATAGTTAAGAAAAATAACATGTTTTGTTGCCATAGTTTGAAGTGACATCCCTCAAATTGAAATGGTTTATTGAAATCAGAAGTAACATGATCAAATGTAGTAATTTTTCGATAGACATGATAGAAAGAAACGTCTTAAATAGTTGTTTTTGATTATTTTCAGCCACCGAAGATATGACAAGGTTGAGTCGCGAACTAAGTTGCTCTCTTTAAAACGTTTCATGATATTGCCCAAAATTATGCAAGAAAAACTATCAACAATAATGTCCCTAGGATAAAATAGCTCAATTAAAACTATATTGGTGCTCTACTGCACAGTAGAAAACCGTTCTAGAATTACATCCTCTGAATATTGTAGTTAAGGTCACTCGTAATATAGTATTATGATCACTCAAAATTTTGGAGGGACAAAAATATTTCGGTAAATGGACGGAAATAAAATTTGGGAGGAAGTAGAAAAGGAAGAAGAGAGAAAACTATGAATTTTTTGGAGTTTTGGAGAATCTTCTAAACTGAGCAGAATCCTCTATTTATAAAGGAATTATGCAACTAATAGGAGCAGAAAGTTCAGGCCAATTGATCGGATCTAAGCAAACTACTGCACACCCAATTCATACTAAAAAATAATATACCACTTAGCCCAAACCCATACATAAAAAACCAAGCCGCCCAGACGAACAACAATGAAGAAACACGTGTGGTGGTCAATTTGAATGCTTTCTTTCCCCTTTACAAAATTGGATACCCCTTGGAACACACCCTAAAAGACATACATCCACATTATAAACACTACTAGTGTGTGATATCTCTATTATGTGAGATTTCTTCAATTTTCAATTCAGTCTACACTGGCTCTATTGTTTCAACATCATTTCCAACAATCCCCCACTTGAATTTAATAAGTGTTTATGAAAAAGTGTCAAATGCTTTTATAAGATTGTGCATAAACAAAGTTGTCATCTAACTTGAACCTTTGCATAATAAGTGAGATTCAAATTCAAAAAAAGTGACTCGTAGTCTTGAACTCTATTTCTTACATCAAACCCACACGCAACCTTTTCATAGGGGTGTATTCTCAAAAGCTCGTGCGTTAATGAATCTGCACGTCTATCTCTGTATAATGAAAGCTCTAGGAATTCTGCCTTAAAATTCCATAGGAAACACTTCACTTCACATTAACATAGGTGTGTCTTTCAAGAGTACTCTTGTAGATAGTTACTCCACTCCACATAGAGTATATATCTCATTAAGAGTTTCTATTACCCCATCCTTTCATCGCTTTAACATGTTCATATCATATTGCTTCAAGACTTATTATTACCCAATGAACCTAATTCTTGGGATCACTAATATTTTAGGTCTGGTTTCCATTATGAGTGACTCATTAATATAACGATAATAGTCTCATCCTTTTGGATATGTTTAGGATTTTCTCTCTAGCTAATCATTTTGTTAAAGAATCTGCTGAATTTTCATTAGTGCGTACATGATTAACTCTGACAACTTCTCTTATTGTGTTATGCTTACAACATAGTGGATCAACACAACTGGCATTAGTTTTTCCCATAAGGGAATCTCAACTAGCAAGCATACCAATCAACTCATTTCTTCACTAGCAGTTGCTAGTGCTATCATTTCAGACTCCATAGTGGACTGTGCCAATATCGTATGTTTCTTTGATTTCTAAGATACATATCCACTAGCTAGGCTAAATATATAGCCAATGATTGCTTTGGAGTCATTGTATAAAGTGTTGCAACCAACATCACTATATCATTTCAAGGACGGTAGGAAATATTTAATAATATAATTCAAGACTCATGGTCCTTTTAAGGTATCTTATAACTCTCTCGGTAGCATGCCATTGCTCCATACTAGTTCTTCTGGTAAACCTGCACAATAGTCCCACAACGTAGGCAATTTCAGGTGTAGTACAGTAAGTGGCATACCCGAGGTTGCCAATGATGCTCGCATATTCAATCTGTCTAACACCTTCACCAATATTTTTGAAAAGTTTCACACTTGGATCATATGGTGTGCAAACATGTTTACATTCAAAGTATTTTTATTTCTTTAAGATCTTTTCAACATAGTGAGACTGATCCAAAGAAATTCCCTTTTATGACATATTAATCTTGATTCCAAGGATTACACTCACTTCTTCGAGGTCTTTCATATCAATGTTGTTACACAACAATGATTTCACAATATTTACAGCTAGAATGTTGAACCAAATGTGAGTATGTCATCTAAATAGAGACATATGATAGTGGAAATGCCATTTTCAGACTTGTAATAAATACATTTGTCATTTTCATTCACTTTAAACTCATCCGATACAATCAAGTTATCAAACATTGCATGCCATTTCTTAGGAGCTTGTTAAAGACCATACACAGATTTATCTAACTTACAAATCTTGTTTTGTTATTCATGAATTACAAAACCTTTAGGTTGTTCTATATTAATTTCTTTTCCCAAGTCACTATTTAAAAATATCAGTTTTAACATCCTTTTGGTGTACCACCAAGTTATATATAGCAACAAGTGAAATGAGTACCCTAATGGATGTTATTCTTGTGACCGATGAAAAAGTGTCGAAGAAATCTATATTTTGTCTATCTATAACCTTTAGTTGCAAGGTGAGCCTTGTATTTATCAACAGCTCCATTGGGTTTTAGTTTCTTTTTAAAAATCCATTTACAACCTATAGATTTGCAACTAGGAGGCAAGTCTACTAAATGTCAAGTTATGTTAGACTCTAGAGAATCCATCTCATTGTTTATCCCAAACTGAGACCCATGCCCAATTGCCTAGATAGGAGCAGTGGCGCGCGTGTGTGGTTGTCGATTTGAATGCGTTCTCTTTTGTTCATAAAATTTGTTGCCTGTTGGAGCACACTACGAAGGACATACCTCCACCTTATAAACACTACTAATGTGTGATATCCCTCATATATAGGACTTATTTATTTTTTCGATTCACACTATACTAACTTTATTGTTTCGACATCATTTCCAATAGAGCTTATAGTGGTTGAGCGTGAATCGACTCGTAGTGTACGTGCAATGCAAACAACAGAGAAACATAAAGGTTGTAGAGTATTTTGGTAAGAAAGAGGAAATCAATTGCTTTCTTAATAATACGTAGGGTAACACAAGGAGAAAACATAATTGTTAAAATTTATGTAAGAGTATTTTTGTCACAATATTACCTTATTTGTTTCTCTCTTATCTAAAAACATCAACTTTTAGAAGCTACTTAGTGGCTACAACATTTTTTTAGAAGAATCATTTAAAAAAAATATGTTTTTAAAAGTTTGCATATGTTTGTTACAGTTTTTTATTTAAAAATAATATAAAATTGATTTTTGAGAAGCGATTTTAAGCACCTTCTCAAAACATTAATTTTTATAATTGATTTAAAAAATAATAATGATTTTAGTTACATGAGAAAGACACAAAATAAATTCTCATATTTTAGAAAAAATTATTAAGAAATAATATCTAAATTATAGAATACCTAAATCATTTTTTTCTTCAATATATAACAAATGAAGGTTTTAAAATAGTTTTCTATTTTAAATTTTGTTTTAATTTCTTTTAAATTTTGTTTTAATTTCTTATATAATTTGATTTTTTTTTAAGTTATAACAAACACATACCATTATCTTAAAAGTGTTTTTTTTTTAAAGTGAGTATATTGTTTTAAAGAAAAAATGAAAAAAAAATTCTCCGAATATTTATTTTCAATTTCAAACGCTAAACTTTTTTCCTCTTTTCTTACTTTTTTTATAATATATATATATATATAGGAATCATAATTATCTAACATGGATTGAACGACCAACTCCAAAACCTCTTTAGTATTGGAAAACTTTGTCGTGGAGTGAATGGAATTATGGAAACAGTTCATCACAAATCTCTTCAAAAATAGGGTTTGTGAATTCTTAAAAAATTAGGAATTGACACAATTTTTTTTTGATTGGGTCTTTTATAGGCCAATTTTACTTTTTTTTTTAAAAAAAAATTGGTTATGCGGATTGCGGGATACCTGGTACCCATACGGGTTAACCATGGATAGCAGGTTTATTCGGACCGGAATCAAAAGCCCTGGAAAAATTTGGGCTGAAATTATTAAGCCCAACCCTTGTGTGTTAGCGGACTGACCCATTTGAACTATCCCATTTTGACAACTCTAATTGGCCCTAACAGGTCAGAAATTAGCTGACTTGGTCAGTCTATCCACAATCGCCTAGATGGAATCATACCCTAATTAGGTACGAGATAGTCCTACCACAAAGTCCCCTAAAATAGATGTTCTATCTTTACCTTTTGATAGGTTAGAGATTGAGCCACAAAGGTGGCCACATCATTTTTCATCCCTGGCCACCAACAGTTTTCTTAAGATCTTAATACATCTTTGTGGATCCAGGGTGAATGGTTAAGTGGCTCTTGTGGGCTTCCTTTAACGTTATCCTCTTTAAATCTTGATCATTTGGGATGCAAATTCTATTTTAAAAAAAGGACAGTTCCATCTAATGCCCTTGAAAATTTTGGGTGGTCTTTCTTGATTTGCAATTCTCTATCTAATTTTCGAGTTTGTCTAATTTGGGTTTTGAGATGACAAGAAATTTCCATTTGATTCAAAAGGGTTCCAATATGAAGATGAGTCATTTTAAAATCAAGGTATCTGAATTTCTCTATTAGATCTATTTCATGAATCATTAAATGGGATATGTGGAGTAACTTCCTACTCAAGACATCTGCTACCACATTGGCCTTGTCTGGATGATACCTCAATTCAAAATCATAATCTTTTAATAATTCCACCTACGTTGTCTCATGTTAAGTTCCCTTTAATCAAATAGATACCTCAAACTCTTTTGATCACTAAAGACATCAAAGTGTACTCCATAAAGATAATTTTTCCAGATATTAAGGGAAAACACTATGGCAACAAGTTCTAAATCATGGGTTGAGTAGTTTCCTTCACGTGGTTTCAATTGCCTGGAGGCATAAACAACTACTTGTTTATTCTGCATTATCACACCACCTAAGCCCTTCGAGGATGCACCACAATAAACCTCAAATTCAAAGGTTGGGCCTGTAATGACTAGTACAGGGGTTGTGGTTAGTTTGGTCTTAAGTGTTTGTAAACTTTTCTCACAATCATGGTCCCACAAAAAAGGTGATCATTATGCGTCAACCCTTCCAAAGGCAAAACTATTTGAGAGAATTTCTTGATAAACCTACAGTAGTACCCTGCTAAGCCTAAGAAACTTTTAACTTCAGTCACATTCTTAGGTTGTTCCCATTCTAACACTGCTTCTACCCTGGAAGGATCCACTGCTACCCTTCCCTTGGAAACCACATGGCTTAAAAACTTGATCTCTAACATCTAAAACTACATTTACTAGGTTTAGCAAATAATATTTTATCTCTCAGTATTTGTAGCACATGCTTAAGGTGTTCTTCATGCTCTGTAGGAGTCTTGGATTAAATCAAAATGTCATCAATAAACACTACAACAAACATATCAAGATAGGGTATGAATATCCTATTCATATAATTCATGAACGTTGTTGGGGCATTTGTTACACCAAAAGGAATAACCAAAAACTCATAGTGTCCATACCTAGTTCTAAATGTTATTTTCGGTATATATCCATATTTAATCCTAATTTGATGATATCCAAACCTAATATCAATTTTTGAAAATATGGTAGCTCTCCCTAGTTGATCTAGAAGGTCATCTATTCTAGGAAATGTATATATGTTCTTAATTGTTACTTTGCTCAATTGCTTATAGTCTATGCAAAATCTCATTCCACCATTCTTTTTCTTTACAAATAGTACAAGAGATCCCCATGGTGACTCACTAGGTCTGATGAATCATTTGTTTACAAGATCCTCCATCCGATCCTTAAGTTCACTCAATACTAAGGGAGACATTCTATAAGGAGCAATGGATATTGGGCCTAATCCAGAGGCTAAGTCTATGGAGAATTATACCTCCATCTCGAAAGACAAGGATGTTACATCCTCTGCGAAAACATCCTCAAAAAATCCTTAAAGTCATTTAAGATAACAATATATTGTTACTGTTAACTTGAAAGGTCTAATTCTAACCCTGAATTTAAAGATAATAGTAACAATATATCCTAACGCACATTGACTAAACACTAGAAGAGTTGTGTAGCAATACATAAGGAAGAGAGTTCTAGTTCCTATGGTTGGGGAATGTTTGGTGGAATTATGACTTCCTTACTATGACATACTAGAGTCACATAATTTTCTGACATCCAATCCATTCATACGATAATATCTAAGCCATTAAGGGTCAAGAAAATTAGGTCCACTAAAAAGATCATATCAAATAGGCTAACTGGACATTAAGGATATACTAAGGAAGTCTCAATCTGGTTCTTAGCTGCAATAGTTACAACTAAGATAGAAGGTAATTCAAACAGCGAAAGATTGAGTTGCAAAACACAATCAGGTGATGTGAAGTAATGGGATGCACTAGTGTCAAAAATAATAATTAAGGGGTTTTGGTTTATATAATAGGTACTTGTAATATGATTATTGTTCTTACCTTTATTTCCATCAAAAGCATAGAACCTTCCAGAGTTTGGCTTGTTTGAGATGGAATCACCTTGCTTTAACCGAGTTGGAGAAGAAACAACAATGTGTCCAAGCTGTTTTGCAGAAGTAGCATACCTGATTGTCCTATATACATTCCTCTATGTGCTCATGCCCACACTTAGAGCATCTGCTTGTCCTTGGAGAACTTGAAGTTCGCACCTGCTTCCCTTTCCTAGAGGAAGTCTTCACCCTTAACTTTGATTAAATTTGTTAGCATCATTCTTATATTACCATTTAGTCTCTTTTTCCTTATGCACTTTCTTCAAATTCTCTTTAATGATATAAATCTTGTGCACCAAGGTGGAGTAACTAATGGTTTCTAGATGACAATTAATGCTTCTAATATCAGAGCTTAAATCCCATTCAAATTGATTGATTTTCCAATCCTCATTTGAGGCGTAGTAGGAATGTGGGGATAATCTAGCTAGTTCCTCAAACTTTGCTACATATTCAGCCACAAACATACCTCCTCGTTGTAGATGAAAAAAATTCTAGTTCATTCTGTCTTCTAGCACTTTTTGGATAATACTTTTCTATGAAAGTCACCTCAAAGTGCTCATAGTCTAAGGGTGTTCTTAGGGTTAGTAAATGAGCCCTTCCACCAATGTTTAGTCTCACCCTTCAGTAGGTGAACAACAAATCTCACTTTTTGGTCTTTAGTGAATTGCAATACTTCAAAGGAATTTTTAATTTCCTCAAGCCAAGCATGTGCTTCAGTAGAGTTACGACTTCCTTTAAATATTAGGGTTACAGCTTGAGGAAGACATAAAAGATTATGTTAGCAATATGGGTTCCACCCCTTTGTAATGCCATTTGTTGGACAAGATCTTTGGTGGTTGTTGCTTGCACTTAGATTGCCTGCAATACATGCTTCCAAGGTTCTGCAACAGTTGGTGGAGGTGGAGGCACATTATCCTCTGGTGAAGCATTTCTATGTAGCCTTCCTCTTTTCCTAGGTCCCACTTCCATAATCATGCATAGCACACACAAAATACTTAGTTGATCAGATTTAATATTCGATGAAATGATACTTGGAACATATAGCAAAAAAGAAGATTATCCTAATTTCTAACCCACTACCCACATTTCAATTGGTTTGACCAACTCTAATACCAAAATGTAAAGCCCATCACCATGTGTCTAGAATATGGTAATAAATTCATACATTTTAATACGACAACGACAATCAATTTTAAGCAGCATAAGTGTCATCATTTAAATGACTTGTAACTATATAAAAGACATAGTTTACAAGTACATTTCAGTGTACCAAGTAGATTAAAATTACAATATTAGCAAATATTAAAGTCTAAGGAATTATCTTCTCATACATCATAGTTATACATCATCTTAATTCAAAATACATTCTTAACATAGGGAAATCCTCTCATATTGGAGTCCATTCGTTAGCCCATCTGATCTGTTATAATACATAAGAAAGTAGATGGTGAAATAATAATCTTAGTGAGTTCTAAAAAAGGGGAGGGGCAATTCAAAAATTCTTTTTCTTAAATGCAACATTCATCATGAATAACATGGAGTTCATGCTAAAATACTTTAACTTTGCCTTCACTTGGAAGTATGTAAAATAACATGTTCTTAAGTTTTCTTTAAGTATGAAAACATAATTTAATCATCTTTTCCTTAAAGTATGGAAATTAACATGTCTTATTTTTTTCCTCAGAGTATAGAAAAGTTTTCCAATTATCTTGATGTGGGTCACCAAGATAATTAGGACCTATTGGTAAAATTGGTTTGGGCATGACCCCAAGCTGGCGTCCCGATTCATTCTTCTTTTATCCATTGTTTCATACCTGAAATAATCCTAAAATGTCCCACCGTATACTTGGACCATGAATGCCATGATTAATGAATGTAATGCACATTTCATCAATATGATTAATGCAATCATTTGATCACTCGACA
The DNA here is from genome assembly GCF_000331145.2 of Cicer arietinum. Lineage (NCBI taxonomy): Eukaryota > Viridiplantae > Streptophyta > Magnoliopsida > Fabales > Fabaceae > Cicer > Cicer arietinum. The sequence goes on along the minus strand of NC_021167.2, from coordinate 19,231,092 downwards.
AGGTAGTATAAATGGATGGTAACTTAACTTCAATCGTTCATCAAGAAAATCCTAGTTGGTTGTTCGTTTAAATGGGGTTTTGTCTTTTAAATATCGCATTCTAATCAGGAAGCTTGGACCAGAGGCAACGTGATCAGAGGAAGTTTGGATCATAGGTAGCATGACCAAATGCATATTTCTAATTAGAGGTAACATAATTAGAGGATGCTTGATCAGAGGTAGACTCAGAGGAAGAATGATCTGTGGCATAGTCAAAGGAAGCATGATCAGAGGCAGACCCAAAGGAAGCAAGATCAGAGGCAACATGACCAAAAGCAAACTCAAGTGAGAGGCAACATTATTAGAGGGAACATAATCAGAGGCAACCAGAGGAAAATAAAATTAGAGGCAACCAAAGGAAAATAGAATCAGAGGAAGTCAGAGGAAAATATAATCAAAGGTAGTCAGAGAAAAATAGAATCAAAGGCAACTAGAGGAAAATTCAATCAGAGGAACGCGTCAAAGAGGGTTGAGAGAAAACACATTAATTCAGCACTTTGCCCCCCACAGTTAACTCCCATTTCTTAAACTTTTAACACATCATAAGCATCACACAAACATATGCAGAATGGGTGATTTTAAAAGAGCGAAATGCAGATTTGTAACATTTCTTATATGCTAACCATTACAGTTTTCCCCTTCTCTCTCTCTCTCTCTCTAAAATTTAAAGAGCCCATTATTCAACCCATAAATTCATTTTGAGCAGTAAAATAGAATATAAATCTAACCTAGAATCCACATGCGAAATCAGTTCTAGAAAAAAACTCACTATTTTCTAAGGAAATTCATCTTGATTTGAGGAAGTTATCTACTATTTCAGCTCTCAATTTCTCTAGTCTTCCCTCATTGCTCCAATTTCTTTGGAGTTTTTCCTGGTTGTCCTTGACTTCACCTTAGTACAATTTGGCTGATTACTGAAGATGGAGGGCTGGAAACATACATGCAAGCAGTTAAAGCTAGTATGAGAAACTTTAATGAGCTGTTGTATTTCAAAGATTTTAGAAAGAAAGGGAAAAAGAAAGAATGAGGAAGACGATGACCAATAATATGTTTTGGTGTTTCTTTGCAAAATGTTGTTTTCTGGAAGTGTGTATTTGGAATGAATGGATTGATAAAATGAATCATGGTTAATATTGGTGAATGAAAAACAAGGAGAGAGAAAGAAAAATGGTTTGGTCTCCATTTGACATTTGGGCAATTTTAATATTACCACTTTTCAATTTCTACTTTAAACTTAAGTCAACTATTACTAAATAGAAAAAATAATATTTGATAAATTTCTAATAATTTATTATAATGATCTAATTACTATCTAGTCTTCTGAGGTTATGAGAGGATTGTTACACAAATATGGCTTTGATATCAAATGTAAGAAAATTTAGTAACATCACTTAATTTTTTTGAAAACAAAACAGAAATGTTAGTCACCTAACGTGGAATAAATTTGACCATTAAAATAATTACTTCTTGCTATTTTTGCAAAGAGAAAGAACTTCAAACTTCTATGTTATGGTTTTTCAAAACTTCTCTCCCCCACTATAGATGGTGTATATAAAACATTGGGTGAGAAGCTTAGGGACCAATAACTTATAGCCATTCTACCGTCAAGAATGTATTAGGTGTCCATTGTTACTATCTTAATGTACATGAAAGCTGTGACATTTCATATGTATAACTTATGAACTACTATCATTATGCAATGGCCTTTTATTTGCATAACTCATGAACCATCATCAATTGGAATTTCCAATAGTTTGGATCAGTTAATGTAATTTTTATGATGAAATTGTTACAGTTCTTTCACTTACCTATTTGTGTCCTATATATATGACTTACCATATTTTGTAAATACACACTTGAGAAGAGAATAATACAAGAAGTTTTAATATCCTATGTTTTTATCTTGTTCTCTTTTAGTTTATTTCATAACATGATTCTCTTTGTTGATGATATATTCAACTTGAAGGTTCTATTCCGATAATATTTTTTCTTATTATTATCTATTTCTTCTCATGATTATAATCTAAAAAAAATTATTCCTTTTATATTATACTAATCTTTTATTTTTACATATAAATTTGTTGAGAAATCTTATCGTGTATAATTGTCATTTTTTTTTTTGTTTATTCTTGTTAAATTCTAGAAGAATTTAACATTAAAATCATCCATGAAGGATTGCTCAAATTATTTTTTTTTTCAATTATTGTTTATGAAGATCATATGTGATATTGTTTCTAAAGAACTATAAATTTAAAATCATATCATAAATTGAAAATTATTTCTTGATCAAGTCAAGTGTGGAATCTAGAAACAACGAGGGATATCGATTGTTAGAGTGTCTGTTCTAGATGCAAATCTTAGAGGGAGCATCCGTGGATTGTGTATCGAAGGCTGAAGAAGGTGTTCTTTAGAATATTCTTGATAAGTGTTTCTAGGTGGCTATCTTGCAAGAGTGAGATGTGATCTTCATTTTTAACATAGGTTTGTATTTTGAATTTGGAGAGTGTTCCCATATTCTGTGTAGAAGAGTATTTAGGAAGAAGTTTTTGTGTACAAGGTTTTGTGACATTTGTCAAAAGATCTTTTAAACACTCATAATCAACAATCAAAGGAAGAAAACTCTCATTCAATTTGAATGGGGACAAGATGTACTTTATGAGTGAAGACGAAGTAGAAGAACTTGTATAAATCGTCGTGTGAATATCTCTATCTCTAACTCTTTAATTTTCTGATATATACCTTGTTCTTTAATTTTACATTTCATTTGGAGTTTGGTGACATTTTATGTTTTGGTGCAAAATTGATAGAAAAATTGTTATTAGAAATTTCTAAATTAGAATCTTGTCTTGATTTTGTATGTTGAATGAAACTTTGATTTTAAACATTAAATTTTCCATCTTAGACTTGATTAGGGCTGACAATGGGTAGGGTTTAGATAGGATACTATAATATCCATTCCTATACCCGCAGTTTAAAAAAATATCCATACTCGTATTTGTACCCTCTTGGTATCAACTTTAATATCCATACATTTACCCTTTGGGTATCTAAGTGCATGTACTCATACTCACTACCCACATTTTAACTAAAATAAATCGATAAATAAATGATATTGTTGTGATTAAATTTAAAAATTATTCAAATATCTTAATTCAATCATAAAGTATTATAAACTAAAATATTTTTTAACTCAAAACATTTCAAATGAACACACATTACAATACACATTCAAATATCCATAATAATACTTTATAAAGTTGTAAGTCCTACAACGATATTATTCGAGATCTATAAAAAAAATTGAAAGGAAGTTGCAAATATAATTATAAAGTCACGATTATTAAGACATAACTCTTAGTTATAATGTCACAATTATTTGTCTATTCATAAAAATCAAATTTTTAAAAAGTTTGCAAACGTTTATCTTTCAATTATAAATATTGTAGTAGTCTAATGATATCAATAGATGCTGAAAGATAAAAGATAACAATTAATTAAATTAAACACTAATATAATAAATAAATAATATAAATAAATTATAAATAATTTATTTATATTAGTGCGGATACTATAGTATCTGTACCCGCACCCATATCCGTTTAATTTTGCGGGTAATTATCCGTTCATGTGTCCATACCCATTATGCAGATTTTTACCCTATCCATTATGAGTTTTTTTACGGATACCCACTGGGTTTGGATCTAATTGTCATCCTTAAACTTGATTGAAATTTTTTACCCTATCAATTTTTGTTTTCAAAACAACTGCAATACGCTTAATATCCAATACGCTTAATTTTTTTAATGTTTTTTTGTATAAATCTTTATTTGATTTGTGTTTTTATTTCAAATATCATCAACGAATTGATACAAATATCCTATACGCTTAATATTCGAGTCAATCGTATTAAAAGTTTTTCATTTTCTGGTGTGTGACTCAAATGATTTTTTAAAAGTATCAAACACTATTCAATCGCCTTTTAAAGTTCGCTCTCAGTTATTTTATAGTTTACAAGAATGTCCCAACAGGGTTTATCTCATCTTGATTGTAACACTCTATTTATCTTTGAATGAAGTTAATATACTAAAACACCATATAAATGAAGAAAAAAAATATACAGTTAACTAACTCATAAGCATACAATTAACCACGTCAAAATCATACAATTAAAAACTTTCATAAGAAAACAATTGACTAGTTGATTTATTTAATTTAAGCATAAACTCACTCACTTAAATAAATAAATTCAATACTTAAAGCTAATTAAAAGTCTTAAACCAAGATACATAATCTAAATACTATTTCTTAAACATTGATGAGGTTTTTATAAAGGTATATGTAGTCATAGTATAAGTGAGCCACTGACTAACACACAAGAAAAGTGTTCTAGAGTATTATTCTTATGTTTTCTTTTCAACAACAGCTATTATATTAAATAAATGTATAAATGATAAAAATACTAATATTGGATAAACAAACAAAAAATTATAACACTTATTTTGATTAAAAAATTCTATTTATTTCATTGATGTTGTTATTATTAAGATTTATTATGTGTCATTATTTGTGATTGTTTTAGCTCTTTAATAATATACGAGAAAGGTAGGAATATATTTTAGCATAATATTTTGTAGTGTTTTTTATCTTCTTCGCAACTCTTATAAACTATCTTGCTAAAAATTAATAGTTATTTTTGGATGTGTGGTTGGTTTCCATCATTCATTGTTGGATGTAATGTCTAAATCCGTCACAAATGTCTCTCTCTAAAATTCGTCAATTTTATATTTAGTTAAAGTTTTAACTTTTCGTTATTATTTTTGTCTCCATTAGTGAGGCAATCCTAATCTGTCACTAAATTGCACTTTTCTAAAAGTGGATAATTCCAAGAGGATTACATCAAAATTGAAACAAAAGTATTTTGATAGTCTCCTTCCATTTAAAATAAAAATTCTAAGATTAAATCATGACAAGACATAAGCATCAATAATGATTAGGAACCAAATTAATACAATTAAACCAACATTTAAAACATGACTGCCACCTTAATAATGTCTTTCCTCTAATCGGTCCTTTATTTTATTTTTTAAATGTTGATGTTTCAAGCCAGATGGTGTGTTAGGCCACATCTGACAATTTTTAAAGAATTTTTTAAAAATAAAAATTTATATATTTATCGTCTTCATCACCTTTACCATAGCCTTTATCGATATGTTCATCCCAAAAAAAATCTAAAAATAAATCCTAAATTTATCAAATTTAAGAAGAACCAAATCACACATTAAAAAAAAATGCAAATCTAGGAACAACAAAATTAAAAAAACGAATATCAAGACTTGGTTAATAAAACTTTGAATTTGGTAACTCATATGCCATGCCTCTCTCATTCTGGTTTTAGAATGCACAAAAAAATTCTCCATTTTTTTCATTTGTTAACTTCATAATATTGAGACTCATCTTCAAATCCAACATATGGAAAGATTGGTGAGTTATGGGATCCAAAATAGCAATTTTGTTTTCTTTTTACATTTGACCCAAATATGAGAAATAGTAATACGTGGATTTTAAATTGGAATGGTGAAGAAAAGGAAACAGTTTTTGCCTTTGACAATATTGTTGTTGTTGCTTCCTTTGGAAACTCTCAAGTTGGTCAATTAGAGAACTACACTTTCTTCCAAATCCAAAAGGGACAAAATTATCTTTATCATTAAAACAAAAGCATCATCCGAATTTTTGAACCGTTCGTCCCTCATATTCATCTTCTACCTTAGGAATTGTTGTTTGAATAGGTTTTTAGTGCAAATAAAACTGATTTTGTCAACATGGTTACTAAGATGAAACAACATTGGTGATTCTGAGTGTTTTCAAAAATCAGTAATGGTTAAAGATTTATGTTATTTCAATTTCAATATGCTTACGTAAATTGAGTTAATGCACACATCAATAAAAGTTATGTGACGTGAATTAAAATAATGTACACATACGCAAACTGAGTTTGCGTATACTACGTGAATTAAGATTGTGTGAATGATAAAAATTGAACATATGTGATATTAAAACACGTATATGTATACAAAATGAATTTGCATATGATATGTGAATTGAGTCTACGTATGATACGTGAACGAAGTCTGCATATGCTACATACTTGATTGTGTTTGATTTTGATTATGCAAAAATCGTACGCACTATGTTTATTGATAGAGTAGATCGAGTTCTAATTAATGATATTGATAATAATTAGGGAAATTATAATTAATGATACAAATAATAATTAGGGTCGTTGTGTTAGATCGACTGCTTGTGCATGGGTTCAACGTCTTGAGGAGCGGCATGAAGTGCAACGAGAAAGGCAGGCACAATGGGAACATTGACGATTACAACAACAACAACGAGTAGAACAAGAGCAACATGCCCAACAAGAAGAGTCAAACACAAGATACGGCCCAACCAACGTAGATGGATCAACCTCCATAGGCTAATGGATATCCTAGTGGTTCTATTGACACATATGTCCTTAGGAAAATTGGTGACCATGTGGCCCTCGACTTTGGGATGGAGTAGTAATTTTCTCGGTCATATTAAATTTTTAATAGTTGTTGTCATAATGTGTTTTAATAGATTAAATCACGACTGTTTCAAGAGGCTTCTTTATTTCGAGGATGGATACAGTGGGGGTCCAAAAATGTATGCTCATCTACTAGAAAATGTATTGTGTCAATACGGCCATGTCCAAACCATTATTGGTTCACCATTAGATCACGTAGGTGTATGTTATCTTAGTTCACGTATATACTGCCTCTGATTACTATAAAAAATTTCATGTATGTGAACTACATTGACATTTACGTGAACTGTATTTACCTGTAAATACTTAAATTTCATGTCATACGTTAATTCAATTCATGTAGGTGTACGTGAACTGTATTTGTCTACCACATGTAATTTCTTATATTATATTATGCATATGAACACATATCACGTAAGGATACATGATTTAAGTTTTCGTACAATGTATTATTTACAACGTATATGAACTCATATCACATAAAATTCCCATATTTTGAAAGAAAAAATACGAACTGAAATGCAGATCAATAAATGTACCTTTTTGGTGCCTTAAACCACTATATGAAGATGAGACTTCTAGGATATAAGTTATGAGTGCGGGGTGTGAGTTATGAATGAGTATGAATTATGATATGTGAGTTGTGAATATGCGACATGAGTGTGAAATATTATGAGGTGAGTGATGGTAATGAAGAGAGAATGATATAAAAAAATCCGGATTTAAGAATGAGGCAAATAATGAAGGGTATTTTGGATATTTCAATTTTATGAAAACTTTTTATAGAGTATAAGTAGCAAAATTAATATTTAAAAAAAAATATTCAAAAATTATTTGGTGTGGCATGAAACTTTTGAGACAAAATCTCAATTTAATGTTTTGATGAAAACAAACAAAAAGTTAATTATGATTCTAAATGTTATGTTAATGTAACTTGTGCTTTTGAGTGTATTAATTCAAAGATAGGATTTAAACAAAGCAAAGAAATCAACATAAAAAGGCAAGAAACTGAACAAACAAGAATTGAGAACATTCTTAACAAAATCTGAAAAACAGAGAATGTTCTCCAGTTTCAGAATGATCATCACAGCTCCAAAACCAATCAATCTTCACTAGTTAAAAGAAGTTTTAGCCTCTAGATTTTACATCTATATCATCAGCACTTGGCAAGGAACAAACTGAGATGATCAGATTCAAAGAAACTACTCGAATCAGAAAGAGAGAAGATCACGAATTAGCAAGACCAAGCAGATTTGGACATTCTTGACAGCATTCTGATCAATCTGGACAACAGTGGAATGATCGTCATAACTCCAAAATCAATCAACTCCATTAGTTCAAAGAAGATTCTGCCTCTGAAGTTCATGCTAGTGTTATCAGTACTTGGAAAGGAACAAGTAGAAACTATTCTGGTCAAAGAAGGCATTCGAATCACAAAGAGAGAAGATCACGAATTAGTAAGATCAGGCAGATCTGAACATTCTTGACAACATTCTGATCAAACTGGACAACACTGCAACACCAGCCTTCAGACTAATAAACATTCTCCAGCCTATTACACTTGATCTTCAACAACAAACATTTTTCTCCAGAATGACCAGACTAGTCTCTAGATTGATTATCAATCTCCGTTTCTGCAGAATTTCAGTTTTGATCTCCTTACTTCTGCAGAAGTTTATAATCATTCACCAAACTATTTTGGACAAAATCAAAGCTCCAGATCGAAGTTGTAACATCAATAATTACATATGAAGCTTTAAGGATCATTAAACACAAGATAAATCTGATCAAGAACAGAGAAACCAGCCCAGTCAGCAAAGTTCAAATTATGTTCAAAGGCTGGAATATTTTTATTCAAATATATTGGTTTTGGTCAAATCTGACAGAGCACTACCAACATCTCTTTTGACCAATATTAAATGCTCTAAAAAGCCTATAAAAGGAATGTCAAACTCAAGGAAAAATCAGAGGTTCAAGTACTAAGAAAATTCATTACTCATTTCAATCATATTTGAATTTCTCTCACTCACAAACATTGAATCAATTCTGTTTTTTCCCATTCGATTCCTAGAATCATTCTCTTGTAATTCTCTGTCAAAGAATTAGAACTCAAACAAGTGTTGAGCCTTCTCAGATTCTAACAAAACAATCTCATCATTATTGTAAAACTCAAACTATAAGAGTTTAGTATAGTTTGTGTAGATTGGAAAAAATCCTATCAAGGTTGATAGGTGACTTGATTGAACTCCTTTCTGGGTGGAAAGGTTTTAACTTTGTAGCAGATCAAGGTTGATCTGAACTAGGTGCTGTAAAACCAAGAAGGTTCTTTGTTTTAAACACTTAGTGGAAAATCTCACGGTTGTGAGGACTGGACGTAACCCGGGTTGGGTGAACCAGGATATAGCGTTGTGTGGTATATCTTCCCTTATCTATTTACTTTCAGTTTGATTGATTATCAAGTTAAATACATAAACTAAATTACTGATTTTAACTAACCAAAAACGTTCTCCGTTTTCTGGTTAAAACCAAAAACGTTCTCCGTTTTCTGGTTAAAACCAAGAACGTTCTCTGTTTTCTGTTTTCACAACCAAGATCAATCTTGAGTTATTTTCTTAAGTTTTTAACAGGTATTTTTAAAAGGTGCATTTACAATTCAAACCCCCATTCCTTGTAAATTGACATTGTTATTTCAGAAACATCAATAATTTTTAAAATAAATGACCGATTTGTGCAAATTTTAAAAATAAAGAATCAATTTGGGACCAAAAATAGATAAAAGACCAAACCCTTATAACTAAATAAAATAAAGGACTAAACATATGTTATTTGAACACAATATTTGACACATATGTATTGTTCACTGTATTAATACGGGGAACAGTGTTTTTTATATTTTAAATTAAATATATTTGTTTTTCAAAAAAAAAATATATTTTTTCAATTTTTTATTTATTATTGAAACATCTTTTTGTGACACAAATACAAGTTTAGGCCTCCAATGACTACAATCTTCATTTGTTCGTCTATTTCTGATAAATTTGACAAGCAAATGATTGTATGCCTCTCATAATTACATCAAACACCTATTTGTTTTCCTTTGATGAAAGTCAATACTCTGAAGAAAGTCAATGCTATGAAGAAAGTCTCTTATAATCACATCAAACACGTGTTCGTCTGTCTCTGATTTATAATGTATGCTCTGATCAAAGTCACCGTTTTGAAGAAATTCAATGTTATGAAGAAAGTCAATACTCTGATGAAAGCCTCTAACATTCACATCTATCACATGTGTTCGTCTGCCTTTAATTTATAATGCATGCTCTAACAAAAGTCAACGCTCTTAAAAAAGTCAACATTTTTTAATTTAAGTCAATGCTCCGAAGAAAGTTATTGCTCGGATGAAAGCCTTTGAGAAAAAATCGATTGACTCATATTTAGTTGTTTTTCCTTCGACTAACCCTAAATTTGATTATTTGTCGATCTCAGCTAACATGCCATTTATTTTTGTTAGTGTAAACAAGTAATAAACCTAAATATATTATAATAGAACAATGAATTAAATATTTAAGGTTTAAATATGTTTTTGTTTCATGCAAATATGTTTCGTTTTGATTTTAGTCTATGTAATTTTTTTTATTTATTTATACCTTTGCAAATTCTAACAAGTTTAAAAAAAATCTTCATTTTTTCAATTTTTTATTTATTATTGAAACATCTTTTTGTGACACAAATACAAGTTTAGGCCTCCAATGACTACAATCTTCATTTGTTCGTCTATTTCTGATAAATTTGACAAGCAAATGATTGTATGCCTCTCATAATTACATCAAACACCTATTCGTTTTCCTTTGATGAAAGTCAATACTCTGAAGAAAGTCAATGCTATGAAGAAAGTCTCTTATAATCACATCAAACACGTGTTCGTCTGTCTCTGATTTATAATGTATGCTCTGATCAAAGTCACCGTTTTGAAGAAATTCAATGTTATGAAGAAAGTCGATACTCTGATGAAAGCCTCTAATATTCACATCTATCACATGTGTTCGTCTGCCTTTAATTTATAATGCATGCTCTAACGAAAGTCAACGCTCTTAAAAAAGTCAACATTTTTTAATTTAAGTCAATGCTCCGAAGAAAGTTATTGCTCGGATGAAAGCCTTTGAGAAAAAATCGATTGACTCATATTTAGTTGTTTTTCCTTCGACTAACCCTAAATTTGATTATTTGTCGATCTCAGCTAACATGCCATTTATTTTTGTTAGTGTAAACAAGTAATAAACCTAAATATATTATAATAGAACAATGAATTAAATATTTAAGGTTTAAATATGTTTTTGTTTCATGCAAATATGTTTCGTTTTGATTTTAGTCTATGTAATTTTTTTATTTATTTATACCTTTGCAAATTCTAACAAGTTTAAAAAAAATCTTTTATGAATCTTTTTTAGTAAAAAAATAATGACATGACTAATTATGGATGAAGTGACACATGATGATTGTGTAATTGTTGTTGACTAGACAATATTTAATATTTAAATTCATTTTATTAACTCATTTAATAATTTAATTAAAAACTAATTAATTAATAAACCAATTAAATAATAAAAACTCAATAATCTTCATCTCACCCCCAATTTTTTTAATAAAAACTCAACAATCTTCATCTTCAACTCTAAATTTTTCATCTTCAAATCACCAATTTTCATCTATGGATTCAAATGTCATCTTGATGTATGCTCCAAAATCAAAACCATATTACATTATGAATTCTTAATACACTCAAGTAATTTAATGATGTGAATACACTTTAAAATATATTTTAAAATATATTATTATATTTTAAAACATTATTATATTATTATATTTTAAAATACACTTTTAAAACATTATTATATTTTAAAATTTATGCTCCAATAATTTATTATTAAAAAATATAATAATTAAAAAAAAACGAGATAAGTCATTTCATCAAACGAGATAAGTAATTATTGGTGAATTTATCACTATTATTAATATAAAATATAATAATGTTTTAAAAGTTTTATATATAGTAATTATTGAAAGATAATATAGAGAAACATAATAATTAAAGTTACATTGAAAATTGTAAATAACATCCATTTTAAAATATATTTTTTTGTTGCTAAAGTGACATTCATTTTGAGACCGAGTAAGAATATTAGTATATTAATATTTTAATTTGTGAGTAAAGTTAATTACTTTAATTCATCTGTTATCCATGCCCAAAGGTTCACGGAAAAGGCTGCTTTTCAAAATGAGAGGCTGCTTTTAGTTTGTGCATTATGAAACAAAGTATCTGAAATTAAATTGTAAAATAGTTTTGATTTTGGAGCATAAACCAGGACTACATCCAATTTCAACTGCTGTCTTCTATAAAATTACACTCCAATAACAATGTAAAAATTACTCCAACCGAGAAATATTACATGATTATTAAGTATTTTATACAATGGAGAAAATTTTTAGATAAACACATTTTAGAATAACAATTGAAGGTTCGATATTTGTCAAATTTTTTGCAAAATTATCTCCAAAAAGTTATTTTAAGCTAAATTCAAGAGAATTAGATTAATAGAACACACTATATGATCACCATTAAAATTGTTTTGGGAGTAAACCAGAACTTAGGTTCCCTAAAGGGAGTACTACAGGATTGAGTCACATACATTTAATTGAGTGTTGTAAGTATAATGAATCCTGACACAAGAATAGCATAAATAAAGAAGTAAAATTGAAAAGAAAAAAATGTTATACCAAAACTTGGTGTATTTTTTTTTTTAATTATTCAAATAAATATAGAAGGATTGCTTTTAGATCAAAATAATCCCCTCCTAAGCGGCAGCAGCCTCCCTTTTGTTTCTTTTTCTTTCACTCACTTTTTGTCCAACATCAACCCTCTAAATTTGTGTTCCTTCTCTCTTATTGAAATAAGTAATTTCCACATATATTTTTTCCTTCATTTTTTTCGTTATTTCGTCATCTTAGTTCAATGTTTTTTATTTATCACTTTATTACAGTGTTTATTTGGTTCAAATTGACATATCAACTTTGATTAAATGCATATTTAATAAGTAACTTTGGCACCTTCAACATTACATCTCTAGAGGCATGAATATTCTAACCACTTCAATTTTGTTAAATTTTTAAGTTTTATCACATTTGTATACATTTTACTGTTTCTTGCTATTAACTTGGATACTATAAATTTGTCTGCATATTCAACATCTTTGTTTTTGACAACTTTGAATTATATTGTATGTAATTTCTGCAAATTTAAATAAATGAATATTGTTTTTTAGTCAAAATAAATTAAATATAGAAAGATAAAATTGTATATGAAGTAAGTTTAAATGAAAGGTAAAATAAGAAGGAAAAAACCACAACAAAATCTTGCATTCCCTTTATATATAGGAATAGGCAGGTATAGGTAACAAAAGTATGGATACCAAACACCTTTCTTAAAAAGATGGTTTCATGATGTAGATATGGAAAGGCAAAAACGAGCAAACAATCCCATTAAACTAAATACTATACTTTACAAAGCAATGGAATTTATCAAATCACATTCCGGGTTTTTAAGAGATGTCCCCAGGGACGGGCTAACCATTAATTTCTTTTATCCTGCTAAGTCTATCGACCAATTTTCTTCAATATTTTACTTATTAAATAAAAGATCAATTTCTTATAAGATAATCTTGAAAATGGATAAAACCTGGGAATGAACTCGTCACCACCAAGAAACAGGGCCCAGACCATCCTGATCTAATGATCCCTGTAAAATTAACATTAAGGCAATCATCCATCAATATACAATGCTTGTTTATTTTAATGATGCTTGTTTGTTTATTAGGATTTTAATATATCTTCTTTATTACAAAACATATTGATATGACAAGTAGTTAAAAATAGTTTCATTATAATGCAGGCGATGAGATTTCAGTTCATAATCAATTCAATAGATATGTGATCGTAATTACAACTGCTTTAAAATATGACAGACATAAAAACAAAGAAGGGGGAAACAATGAGAAAAGAAAATCTTTTAAGAAATATAGATTTCTTAAGGGAATGGATCCCCTCATTAATTTTTCTCAGGTTGAACCTCAACCCCTCATCTAATAAGTTCAAAGAAAAAGAGAATGTGTGGAGGATAGAGGGATAGAATAGTGGGGACTAAAATATGATCCCTCATGTTTTTTTCCTGCATGAAAGGATCCACTTCCACCATGGAAAAGATTCATGGTAACACACCCAAATAAGAAAAGAGATAGAAAAAATTTCTGTTTGGCTGAAGATCACAGCAATTTATCATCAATTATTCATTGATGGACAAAACAAAAGGTGGACTATAACATAACATCTGAAACAAATTATTAAGATCACAAATGAAATAAACCATCCTAAATATAACATCAAAATAAAAAAAAGTAAAAACTGTGATTAAACCAAAATTTAAATTATAGTGAAATTACGATCTATAAAACCATAGTGATTAATTAATATAGTAAAATAAACAATATAAACTCGTAACACCCAATCTCAAAATGTTTACAAATTCCTCTATCTCAAATATTTTCATTTCATAATAAACATCATGATTGGTGAACATATAAATACTTTCAGTACCTACAATTCTAAAAGCCATATATATCATATATATCATGTAGTTTAAAGTAATCACAGAAATGCATGAACCAAGGCAAAGAAAAAAGTAGAGGCCCAAAATGGAGAACAATAAATACTTACATAAACCAACATTGGGGCAAATGGCTTTGATTCTTTTGGTTGCTCAACTGGAATTGGCGGGTAACTCACACTTTGAACTTGGAATTTGATCTGCCACATTGGTAACCAAAATTTTATTTAATTTCGTTGTCCAAGCATGCAATTGAGATAAAAGGAACAGGAGTCTAACCTCATCAGAACTATCAATAGGATACGATAATCCTTCTTCTTTCTTAAAATCCCAAAACCATACCACACTTTTATTGCTGTAAATTTCACCAACATATAAGAATGATGTTATAGCATAAATGATGAGAAGGAATATTGTATGAACAAAAAAAGATCATATGTGGATATGTTTCTGTATTATGTTCAAAGTTCGTCTCAAAAGTAAAATTGGATAGAGGCAGCATCACCTTTTTCCTGGCATGGGGTCAAAGTGGCTTGGGTTGGGCATGTGATGAGTAGGAATATAAATGTCATCAAAGAATCCAAGGGATACTGCCAATAACAAATTCAGCATTACTAAGCAGGGAATATCTTAAAATACATTAAATTTTGATAATCACCGATATTTTCAGAGGATGCAGATATTGGATAGCACTGTAACACTAACATGATGTAAATAGTAGGTTATTGTCAGTGTCACATCATGAATACAACAAAAAAATTAGATTGATGATGATAGAAACCAGAATTTTATTGACCGGAACTGATGAGCTCTAAAGCTCTTACAATGCTGAAAATCTGAAAATGCAGAAAAGGAACTAAACCAGAGTTCTAAGAACTCCTAAACCAGAGCACAGCTGCTCCTAATCCAGAGAAATATTCTCCTAACTGTTTTCTAACTTTATTTCTGAATGATTTTCTAACTACCCTTCCCTCTCTTTTATAACAGAAATTTGTAACAAAATTCCATAAAGTCAATTAATATACTAACTAACTCTTATTCTCTAATCAACCTATCTATTGGGCCAAGGCCCAATATCTAGTGTCCTATCAGATGACAATTCAACTTGCGTGTTCGCACACTCACACTATTCTTGTCTGGAAACTCTTGATAAGATTTGAGTTTAAACTATCAAACATTGACTCGTTAAGTTTTGAATGAATCCACACATTCCAATAAATGGAGGGTAAGAAAGCAGTCGTTTGGGCAGAATACAAACTAAATTAAGAATGGATACCTAACAAGTGTCAACATCAACAAGATGGGCTAAATCAACTGGTTGTGTAAAAACTCTGACTCTATCTTATATGGAGCTAAATTTAGTATATCAACTATCAAGAGATAATTACAATCAAGGAACCAGCTGAAAATCGAATACATACAGCGTAAGCCATCAGCATCAGATGAATGAAGTTTTGCAGTAATAATTTCCCCCATAATTGGACGAAACATAATCAAATTAAATACCACCTGCCAGAAATTCCAGAATACAGTTATTGCATAGTCAATAACAATCACACAACCTTCTGCCATCAAACAACAAAATATTGCCAAGTAGGCAAGTACATCAGAAAATTGTAAATGAACAAAGAAAAGAAAGCACATACTTTTTGTAGGTTCTAAAATTCCATAAAATAACTCATTATAACATATAGCATGGCATCAAATTTGTTATAATTTTGAGTTCAAATGAAGTTAAAAACTTAAAAATAAAGCTAAACAATTCAGTTAAGAGTAGAAAAATAGTTCACTAAACTTAAAATCCAGCATTCAACTTCATAGTCCCGTTACGTAGAATCCAAGTCCAATCACATGACAGAAAGTTCAAAACCAACCCATTAACTCATACCGTATAGGTTGGAGCACCATCACCAGCGAAGATAAACCCACCCTCAATGGAAATGATATCATAAACGCATGTGCAAAGGCCCAAGTTTGCAATAACCTAACATGATTACAAAAAACAAAATGAAGCCAGCTGAAATAAGTCAAATAAATTACATATAAATAGGTCATAAAGGAAAGTGAATGTTAGCAACAGAAAACCTTATCCAAGAAAAGCTTCTCAAGCTCCATGTGTATGGCGTCTCGAATAGGAAGGGAAAGAAGAGAAGGAGGCAAGCGCAATTTATGCTCAATCCTACTGAGATAGAACATTGAGCCTAAACCCTGTTGAGCCAAGACCCAGAAGAAATACAACTATAACAGAAAGTATTTGTTGCTTTGACCAACAGAACTGCAATGTCAGAGATACAAGTTCTTCTGATTCTAGTACAAGTGCCTTATGCTGCACAAAAAAATGACGTTAGCAAGTTTAAAAGGGGGCAATATGTGAACTAGAAACATGATGTCGTGAGTCTCGTGACTGTGATTGTAGTTAAAATTAATATAAATAAATTAAAACAAAAACGGTATGTCTTTTAGTAGTTGCCGTCATTTGCGTTTATTCATGAAAACATGAAAAATCCTTAAAAAGATTGAAAACCAATCACAAAAAAGAGTTAATTCACGATCAAGACTCTCAAACATCAATTTATCATGTCAAATTCTCCTGAGTAACCGAATTTCAAGTTTAACAAAGGCTAAAAATATTGATAGAGAAATGATAAATCATCAACCTACATTTCACCAAATATTTCCAATTTTTTACATCCAAACAGAAGAGGTAGCAAATCAAATATCTCCTATATAAACTTAATGCTACTTGACCTGAGATTCTTGGGCAAAATTAACGGGATAATTTGATTTCAGATACTCTATTTCATACTGCTTAAACTTGCCCGAACCAAAAGAAAAGGAAAAGTAACCTTCTCATTCTGAATAGTAGCTTCTCAATGAACCTTTGGGCATGGGTAGCAGCATTTTGAAGTACTGACTTAATGCAATAATTGCAAAACAACACAAATTTTTGAGAAATTTTCTGTAAATTCTACATCACAATACAACACAACTTTTGCCCTTTCTATTCCTACAGACCATAATTTATAATAAACTAATGTCAGTGTCACATATCATAGGTCAGGTACGGAAATTACCAAGCGTTGCGATTGAACAGTTGTTGGTGTTGAAGAACAGCGGCAAGGGGAGACCGGAGACGAAACGAACGGTGCCCGAAGGCACGAGGACAACACGTAGACGAACGCCCGATGAAGGTGAAAACTGAGACGGAGACGCACCACACACGGGTGAGACGCACGGCGGAGAGGAAAAGGAGCCGCAGGTTATAAGGGTAGAATGTGTAATTTGTAAATTTTACAAGGGTGCTTTCGTATTTTGATGCATAATATTTTTTTGGCACAGCTCTGCGATTTCAGTGACGGTGAAAGAAAGTTAGAGTCGAGAGGGAGAAAAGACGTCCATAAAGTTATATAGACTTTTTTTAATTATTTTTTAAATAATATTTAAGGTACAGATATAGAATTAAATGTCAAATATGAGTTTTCCTGAATTTGGATCATGAATTGGGATTTATGCACTATCTCTTTATAGAATTCAATATCAAATACACTAGTTTTATAAGTATCGATTTAGTTTATTGTTGATCCTATTTTGTCCATAAGTCATTAATCTTTGAAGAGTATTTTGCCTACTAATTGTAAGTTTTAGGGAGCTTTTTTTACGTATAAGTAATTAAAACCAATGAGCATTTGGCTTGATTGTTTAAACTTTTGATGGAAATTAGCGATGAACATGGAAATAGATCACTATTCATCAAATGTTATTTTTTGAATTTCGAAAAGCTTTTAAAAATCAATTTATGCCACTAAAAATATTACTAGGTTGAGTTGCAGATTAGGTCGTTCTCTTTAAGATATTTCGCGACACTGGCCAAATTATGTAAGACAAACTATCAACCACAAAGTCCCCATGATAAAACAACCCATATACATTGTATCAGAGTTCTACTGCACTGTAGAAAATCGTTCTAGAATTACACCATCAATATGTCAATCAGATGGTTGCCACTCGTAACATGGTACTAAGACCACTCGAAAGAAAAAGAAGAAGTGAGAAAGAAAGGGGAAGAAAAGAGAAAAGCCTCAGATTTAGAGAGCTTTTGGTGTGCTTTTTAAATTAAGGAGAACTCTCTATTTATAGAGAAAATCCGCAATTGGATAAGAGAAAACCAAGGATCCATCAAAACGTGTGCTCCAAGTTTTTTACCTTAGAAACGTGTGCTCCAAACTGCTTGACCACAAAAACGTGCACTCCAAACTTAGAGTTTTGACCTAGGTTTTTGATTGGGCAATAACATATGCGTAATTCAAAAGATTACTATGTTTGACCTAGGTTTTTGACTGGGCAATAACAGATGCACGAATTCAGGAAGAAAGACCGGATCAGATGTTGAATGTTGACTCGGTGAATGACAATTACGTAATTAACGTATCAATAAGAGATAAAAACGCAAGCATGCGTTTAATATAAAAATAAATAAATAATTTATTAATTTTTCATATACTAAAAAATAATACATCACTTAGCTCAAGCCCAAGGCCGACTCAGACCCGACCAGACAGCGGCGACGCGCGTGGGATGGTCAAATTTGGATGTGTTCTTTCTCTTATACAAAATTGAGATACCCCTTGGGATCAAGTTCCATACATCTACCTTATAAACACTACTAGCGTGTGATATCCCTCCTACGTGAGACTTTCTTATTTTTCAATTCACAACAACAGTAGCTCTCATTATTGTCATTATTATTTCCAACAATCTTTCATTAATATCATCATCATTTCCAACATCAAAAGACCAACACCTACCCTTGTTGTCCATTTTCCAGACTAATGAATAGGGGATTATAAATTTTAGAAAAGAAGTGATTTGGACAATGCAATTTATAGATTTGTTGATTTTCTAATTTGGTAATTTAAGGATTTATGAATTTATGGAAGAAAGTAAATAGAGAATAAATAGTAGTTGACATTTTTATTGTACTTGTTTATTGTTTAAATGTTCTAGATAACATGACATTCATGGTTATGTGTTACTTAACATGACATGTCAGCACCTTTAGTAGAATTTATTGATGGAGGGAATATTTTGACTGACTTCACTTGTCAGACAAAATGATGAGTTTTTCGATGTTGCGTAACTTTGAGGAACATGTTGATAGACATTTACAAATTGAAGGAGTTGATTGATAGTTTATTGTTCTTCAAAATTTTGATCTTTATGTTTTATTTATGGACTCAATAATAATATTCTTTTTTAGTTCAAATTTCAAAATATTTTTTTCTCTCTTTTCACACATTTCAAATTTCATTATCTTATACTATCTTAGCCCTAATATTAACTTGTTTATCAAATCAAAGAAATTAGAAAAATTGATTGTAGTTAGAGACAAAGCTAAAAAATAATCATAGACGAACTGAGTTTAAAAGTATTTTTTAATAAAGAAAAAATGAATTTTTAAATGCACAACATATACAATAAATTTAAAAAGTTATAAGATATATCTAAAGTTAATATTATCAGACAAATATAAAAATAAAGACTTGTTTTATATTATCCTTGGTTAAAAGATATTTAAGGCTCAATTTATGAAGTATAAAAAAATCATTATAAAATATCATATAAAGTTCATTAAAAAAAGAAATATTGATAAAAAATTATAAAAATATATTAATATTAAAAAAATTATAAAAGTTTGGAGGAACATCACCTCTACATATCACCATTCTAATTTAGTCCTTGATTATATACTATTAAATATATCGGTAATTTGAATGATTTTATTCAATGTTCTGAAAACCAGACCATTCGATTAAACCGATTCAACAAGAAATCGATCGTCAGACTAATCCAAACAAAGTTCATAATTGGAAGAGATAGAAACTAGACACGAACTGTTAAAACTGATAGTAAACCAGAAAAGCCATTAAAAATCGGTGATTCTGATGTCTGTAATAAAATATTATTTTTCTAAAAATTCAACCGTTTCAAGCTGCTAATTTCTAATTATCTTATTTGCATTAACTACCATTGTAAGCATATCTTTGATTTCCATGTTGTAGCTGCATAGTTGTATTGTATTCTACAAAATAAAAAATCAAATAAAAAGAGATAGAGAAACATGAGATTAAACAAACCCCAAGGAAAATTGAAACAAATGAATAAAAAGAAAAGTGGTAGCGGCAACTATCTTAAGTTCTTAACCACTTAGAGTTTTAAGGGATAAATTGTGTAAGGCCTTGCTCTTTTTTTTTGGGCCACTAGTAAACTAGACTAAATAAATCACATTTTGCTAAAAACAAAATTGTGAATGTAGATATATGACGGACTTATCTTTCAAATATACAATCACCAACCACATATAAAGTTAAAGAAAATATTACCTAAAAGGTATGTGTATTTTTCTAAAATTGTAGTTTGGTTGAAACAATACATATTTTGGCTTTTTTTTAGTATTTTGCGTGAATTTATATAATATTTATTGTTTAATATGTTATATTTAATATTTTAATATATTTTTTAATTTTCACCGGTTGAATTGCAGTTCAATTACGGTTGAACTATTAAACCTTAATCTAATATCTTTTCCGGTTCAATGACTGGGTCTGGTCATCAAAACATTGGTTACTAGCTTTCTTATAAATAGGGGGAAGTAGTTTATGTTTTAATTGTATTTTATTATAATTTGTAGAAAAAGATGTACTCTCTTCTATCGTTATTATAAATAAATAAAACTACTTCTGTGGACATTAAGAAATATAGTTAAGTGTAATTAATTTTTTAAGTTTCGTGTAAAACATAAGTTAAATTTATTAAATTGTTTTGATATTAAGAAATATAGTTAAGTGTAATTAATTTTCTAAGTTTCGTGTAAAATATAAGTTAAATTTATTAAATTATCATTTTCTAATGTCAAACATTTAACTGGTAATATTAAATATTTTGAATTAAATAAAGAACGTATTTAGAATAATAACATTAAATGAATCAAAAATAGTAAATATTTATTTATAATAATGAATTAAATTTAAGACTTTTATTTATTTAGGCTAAATTACATCTGTGGTCCTTTAACTTAATTTCAGGTAACGTTTTAGTCCTTTATCTTTTTTTTTTCTCCCGATTTAGTCCTTTATTCCTAAAAATATCAAATAAAGTATGAAAATATGAGTTTATTTGAAGATTTACATTACGAATTTGATGAAATTTGTATTATATTGAAGAATATAATTAATTTTATGAGTTTTGATTGAAATTTTTTTTGAATTTTTGTATAAAAAAGGATATCATTGTTGAAATTTTAAAACATAAAATATCAAATTGTCACTTAAAATTAAAATAAAGGACCAAGTCGGGAAAAAAAAAAGATAAAGGACTAAAACGTTACCTGAAATTAAGTTAAAGGACCACGAATGTAATTTAGCCATTTATTTATTTATAATAGTGACAAAAGGAAATACATAAATAAAATATGTTAAATAAAAAATTAAATAGACTTTTTTAGAATATTTAACAAACGGACCTTCAAAATAATTTTCCATAGACTTTTTTTTTAAAATTCTAATATTTCTTTTAAAATTTACATGACACTCGTGGTAAGAAATGAGAACTTTCAATTATATTTATTAGATGAAAATGAACACTTGTGATTAAAAAACTATAATTATAGTATCCGTGTTTGTTATAAAAAAATTAGTATTCGTGTTTCTCTTTTTTCTTTGTGCCATCGTCTTCATTCTCAATGAGCATCCCCTTTGCATTTGTATGGGAGAATGTAGAAGCAAAATTGACATTATTACATATTTTGGATCGAGTTTTCGAAGAATATAGAATACGGGTTGTCGAGAAAGATATCAAAATTGTAGAGAAATAATTGAAAGAGGATACCATGTGGGATAAATCCGAGAACGGAATCCAACGATATAAGGATAAGGAAAAAAGACATGTCGAGCTACTACAAGTGGAGGAAACAACTTGGAGACAAAGAAGTATAGCAATGTGGCTTAGAGATGGAGATAAAAACACAACATTCTTCCATGGGAAATCCAACCAGAGAAGGAAGGTAAATGAAATTAAAAAAAAAAAATAAATATTAAAGATGCCATTTGCAATTGGTGGCATAGAGAGGATAATGTCGAAAGAGGGTTGGTAGATTTTTTTTTCAAGGATCTTTGCGTCGTCGGACACGATTGGAGTGAGCCAAACTTGTGAGGTGGTTAAGGGAAATTGAATGAGGAGCACAAGAGGTGGTGTAGTCATCCATATTCCAGAATGGAAGGGGAGGAATCAATTCTACAAATGCATCCTTTAAAGGCTCTGTGCCTCGATGGGAACGCTTTTCTATCATAAGTACTGACATATTGTGGAGTAAGATGTTAGTAAACTTGTTCTGAATATCCTCAACAATGCGACATCCCTAAAGTCCATAAACAATACCTATATTGTGCTTATTACAAAGTGAAAAATCCCAACATCACCGAAAGACTTTCAACCAATTAGCCTCTGCAATGTAGTCATGAAGATAATGACCAAAACAATTTCTAATCTAATAAACGTTGTTGAAAATATATTTATGATATTTGTATTTATTTCATATCATACCATGTAAATAGGAGTAGAATCTCCTATTTTTAATTTGTATTTATTTCCTTGAGCATATATATATCAAATCGACTTTGTTGTGTAGTTCAAACACATGGTTTCACAACTGTTTCTGTTCGTAAATCTCCAGGTGAAGCAATGGTGGATGAGATGTGTGCACTTCAGAGTAGTGATACCTGAGAATTGGTTCCTATAGTAGGATGTCATTTGGTGGTAAAAGGGTATACTCAAATTTTTTTGCCTCAATTACAATGATATTTACTCACGTGTGGCTAAGATGGCCTTTGTTAGACGCATCATCTCTATTGCAGCCATCAGACATTGATATCTTCACCAACTTGACATTAAAAATGCTTTTTTGCATGGTGACCATTAAGAAGAAGGGTATATGAAGTAACCACTTGGGATTGTTGATTAAGGAGAGTCCTCTACCATGGTTTGTTGACTTCATAAGTCTCTTTGTGGTTTTAAACAGTCTCCTCGAACTTGATTTGACAGATTTAGCACAATAGTTCAACACATTGGTATGGTTCAAAGTGAAGTCGATCATTCTCTATTTTATCGCCACTCAGCCCAATGGTGCATTTACTTGAATGTCTATGTAGATGATATTGTCATAACTGATAGTGATCAATATGACATACTCCAGTTAAAACAACATCTTGATTGTCTATGTAGATGATATTGTCATAACTGGTAGTGATCAACATGGCATACTCCGCTACTTCTTGGCTATTGAGGTAGCTCAATCTAAGGATGACTTAATAATTTCACAAAGGAAATATGCCATGAATATTCTTGAAGAGAAAAGTTTATTGAATTCCAAGTCAATTGATACTCATATGGATTCAAATGTCAAACTTCTACCTAATTAGAGGAGTCATTTTTTGATTCAGTGAGATACAAAAAATTAGTTGGTAAAATTAAACTACCTCACAGTCACCCGTCCAAAAACATTGAGATAAATTGCATATTGTCTCTAATTTGTTTTTTCATGAGAGTACCAAACACATTGAGATAAATTGTCACTTCGTAAGGGAAAAGATCGAATCAGGTGACATCACCACTAGCTTTGTTAATTCCAATGATCAATTGGCATATGTCTTCACTTAGTCCTTGAGATGTCCTCAAATTAGTTATATATGTAACATACTTGGTGCATATGATTTATATGCTCTAACTTGAGGGGGGTGTTGAAAATATTTATGATCTTTGTATTTATTGCATATCATATCATGTAAATAGGGATAATATCTCCTATATTTATTTTTGTATTTATTGTCTTGAGCCTATATAAAACTGACTCAGTTGTGTAGTTTAGACATACGCTTTCACCACATGTCGCTCTTGTTTTGTCTCATTCAATAAAAACAATTTTACTAGAGATAATTGACGAGGAACAAAGTGATTTTCTGAGTGGAAGGTTAACTACAAACAATGCTCTCATAGCCATGGAATGTTTCCATTGGCTGAAGAAGAAGAAGGTGAAAAAAGGATGATAGCGATCAAGCTAGACACGTGTAAGGCATATAATATAATATAATGGGATTTTGTCAAAGTGATTATGGAAGCTATGGGGTTTTATGAGGAGATGTCAAAGATCATCACGCAGTGCATCTATACAGTGTCATTGGTAGTGTTTCAATAAGTGTACTGAATTGTTGCAAATAATAATTAAAACGGTTGTATCGAGTGTTAAACTCAAGGATTGCGTTTTACTATTGAATTTTATTTAATTACAAAAATTGAACAAAAAGTTTTCGATTTGATTAAAATAATATTTAAAACTAACAATGGTAATAAAATTGATCCTTTATAATAAGAAAAATGTCAGGGAAAAGTTTCGCTTTGAATTCAACCTTGGTGTCTAATTTGATCCTAGTTACTGAATTCCTTTATTGAATTATTACCGAATTCTCTTTATTATTCTTGCCCTAATGTCTTAATGACAAAAACTTTAATTAAAAAGTAACCCCTAATTCCTTAGTGGATTTAAGAGTAGAATTAAGCCTTACCGTACATGAATTCTCTTGTTAAACTACTGTCTTTGCAACTAATTAATTGGTTTCATGACCTGCATCTATCCCTAAACTACAATATCAAGAATTTCTCATCTCAAGCATTTGTAAATGTTGATCAAACATTAAATATTGATAAAGAAATAAAAAGCATTAAGCATAGAGATGAGAAAAATAATTCAATAAACTCATTCATATGACTAAAAATCAAATCGGAAAAATAAGGGTTTCATCTTGTTACATTCATCCCTAACAAACATGGTTTAGTTACTCATGACAAAGATGAAAAAGATAGAGATTAGAGAAGAATTATAAGAAAGATTCATGAATGATTCTTGATAAAACTGCTCCAATCATGTTAGAAACGTCCGTCTTTGAGTTTTTTTGCTAGGGCACAAGTCTCCCAACTTCCCAATAGTAAAAAAGATCCCTAGAAAGTGAAGAAAAAAAACGCATTTTTATACATATAGCCGCGTGCCACGCGCCCCAGATGTGGAATTTGCGCTTCAAGCGCAAGTGGACAGAGTCAGGAAGGCTGAAATGCACCCCAGGTGCAGGTTCTTATGCTTCAGGCGCACAACATCTGATGTTTGATTTATACTGCATGTTTCCCCTATTGTGAGTCTGAATTTTGTTCCAGTGTCTTCATGAAAGTTGTAGGTATGGATCTTAGATTTCGTTTTGACTTATTTTGACTCCAATTGGACATCTACAACTCCAGATATGACTGAAATACTACACATATACCATGTTGATTTCTCACCAAAATTCAGCATTGCACTAAAACAAAGTAACAACGCAAAACTACGAAAAATATCTATTTAATCAAGGAAATAAGAACATAAACATTTCATTACATCAAAGAACTAAAATCAACATAATATATCAAATAAATTCTTAAATGAACTAATGAATAAAAGATAACTTAGACTAGAAACAATGAAAAATATGCATATGATGAAGAGTCATCACAATCCCAAACTTAATCTATTGTTTGTCCCCAAACAACAATTAATTTCAAATTTGGTACCGTTAAAAGCAAACTTAAATTCAATTTCTCAAATCAAATCAAACTCAATTCTCGAAGTCCCAGCTACTACAAAACATTCATCATGCTCCATGGTTGCTTAAAAAACAAAAACGACACAATTTGTACATTTTAGCATTCATTCATCAAGTTCAACTCCCTCTTCACACAATCTCACCAAAATTTATGTCAAGTGTTTAGCAAGGGTTATGAATTTATCACTCATATCCTAGAACATGCATCACGTTACCATAGGCTTGAAAATAATTCTAGTTAGCAATCACAATGCAACACATATACTTTTGGAGGACTTTCGGGTTATAATGGAGCTTAGGCAAGGGTAGGACATTTTGGGATATCAGACTTTACTACTTGGAGTTAGACATACATTTTCAAATTATTCTCCCTCTTTTATTCTATTTTTCCTCTCCACATTTTATGGTGGACATTCTCAACCATTAACAAAGAACTAAGAAGATGTTATTTGTCAATGTACTAAAACTATATTTTTTTTTCTTTTTTGTTTGTTTGTTTTGCTTTGAATTTTTTTCTTCTTTTTCTCTTTGTGAGAACCACCACCCTAAACTTAAAAGGTTGCTATCCCACGAGCAACCCCAAACGTAGAAATTTACCAAGATGATAATTTTTGTTTCTACCTAACTCCAAGTAAGGTGATTTAATTAAAGTCATGCATTTGGCTTGGAATTTGGTTAGTAAACAAAATAAAGGGCAAGGCTCAAAGGGGCTAGCAAAGGGTAAAATTTGCATAGCGTAGTTAGAAAAGCTAAAACGACCAAAAAAAATTGTCTCAA
Source organism: Cicer arietinum (assembly GCF_000331145.2). Lineage (NCBI taxonomy): Eukaryota > Viridiplantae > Streptophyta > Magnoliopsida > Fabales > Fabaceae > Cicer > Cicer arietinum. The sequence goes on along the minus strand of NC_021167.2, from coordinate 19,204,376 downwards.
TGTATGCATAAATTACAAGTGATGCAAGTTAGAATTAGTGCAAGTTTCGAAGGGATAACACATGTCTGGATAATCACACAACAAAGAATTAATGTGTTTAGACCCAAAAGCTCACAGTTAGGATAATAAGAGAGAGTATGAACTATCTAAATGATGTCAAATATGTCACTACAAAATTTATTTAGTTTTTTTTTTTAAAATGGAAAGTGAGACTTATACAACCAATAAATAATCAACAATACATGCATTAGTGAAACTCGTCGAATTGAGCAATGATATGAGCCAATAAATAGAGTTTAAATTTCAAAATCTGAAACAAATAACTTAAGACTAGCTTCAAGTTGTTAAAAATTCTTCATCACAGTGCAAGTTTACACACAATTAAAAAGAAACAAATTCAAAAAAAAAAAAAAAAGATTACAAAAAAATAAAAGTTACCTCTACCTATGGGTTGCCTCCCACGAAGCGCTTCTTTATGATCATTAGCTTGACGCCTCAACCATTGTCAAGGTGGCATATATGACAGAAAAAACACATCATCCTTCTCACCAAGGAATACATATTTCAAGTGAGGTGGTAATTGCTTGAGCTCAACCAGTGGCGTCTCTTTCTTTTTCTCTACATACTCGTCTTCATTCCCGTTCAACTCCACCCATATAGTATGGAAGCGGGGGGAGTGAGATGGTGATGCTTCTAACATGAATAAAACATCTTTTAATCTTGGATCTTCACTATCTTTAACAACATCTTGGGGTAGGCATAACATTATTTCTAACGGTAGAATGGGTCCTTGATGTTCAACTTCTTCCTCGACTTTCGAATTGTAAATCACAATTTGGTTGCACCCTTCTCTTTCGTTTGAATGCTCTATGACTTTTAGAATATTGAATGTAATTGTTTCCTCATTTACCTTAAAGGTTAAGGTGCCATCTGCCACATCAATCATAACTCTCCCTGTTGCTAAGAATGGTCTCCCCAAGATCAAGGGGAAATCATTGTCTTCCTCCATGTGTAGTACCACAAAATCCACTGGAGAAATGAACTTATCTACTTTGACTAACACATCTTCCACCACCCCATATGGGTGTTTCATTGAACGATCCACAAACTGTAACATCAGTTATGTGTCTTTGACTCTTCCAATGCCTAACCTTTTGTATATGGAAATGGGCATAAGACTTATACTAGCCCCAAGATCACACATGGCCTTCCCAAAAGTTCTATTTCCAATAGCACAAGGGATAAATAAGCTTTCAGGATCCTTGAGCTTGGATGGCAGCTTTCTCTGTAGGATAACACTACACTCTTTGGTAAGCATCATTGTTTCACAACCAATTTTTCTTTTCTTTGACAGAATCTCCTTCATGAACTTGACGTATGTCGACATCTGCTCTAGTGCTTCTGCAAAAGAAATGTTAATGTGCAATTTTTTAAAAACATCAGGAAACTTACCAAATTGTTTATCAGTTTCTTCCTTTTTTAATCTTTGAGGAAACAGAAGTCGAATTTCTGGTTTTGGCAGTATCTCATTTTTCTGTAACACAGGTTCTTCCTCCTTTTCAAGAGCGATGTGCTCCTCAACTAATGTTGGGGTGACCATTTCCTTTTAGTGGGTTGAAGTTGGAGTACTTCCACTTTGTTTGGCTTTATATGGTACTTGTTCACTTACCATGCCACTCCTCGTTGTCACTTCATTGACATTATTTCGCAGATTCAGAACTGTCACTAGGAAAATTTGCAAGCGCTCTTTGTGCTATTTGTTGAGCAAGTTGACCCAATTGGCTCTTTAGATTCTTTATTGATGCTGAGTGATCTTTTTGGATGATTATTGACTTTTCAACGAAAGAACTTGTGCTTGTTACTAACTTCTCAATGTCACTCTCCAACCAGGATCATACGTACTAGAGTAGGGATTGTTCTTCTTCCCGATGTTATCCATAAAATTCATCTCTTCTAGTTCTTCTGTATCATCTTCATTCGGTGCTTCACAAGATCCATTTTTATATGCTTCCCCACAAAAGTCACAACTAGTATGTTTCAATAATTTGACAGGGGCCACTTGGGGTTCTATATTTAGAGCTGCCGTCCCCTTCTTTATCTCAGCGGCGATAACATTTTCTATCTGTTTCGACAGTAACCTCCCTTGAGCCAATCCAACATCCATAATATTCAGTTCTAGTATACCGCTTGTTTACCCACTACCTTTGTCATACAACATCATCTGTTCATTTGATGCCATGATCTCGATAGTTTTACGTGCTTTTGATGCGGTCTTGTAATTCAAAGAACCCCCTGATGTAGCATCTAACATAATTCTAACGCTAGGCCTCAAACCATTACATAATATTTGAATCTAAGCAGTGTCGTCATAAGCATGATTGGGGCATCCTGCTAATAAACTCTTGAACCTCCTGTAAGTGTCACGAAGAGACTCTTCTTCTTTTTGTTTGTAACTAGAGATCTCTTGTCTTTTCAAACGAACACAACTAGGGAAAAGTATTATTCCCATGTGGTGATTCTACCGGCAGGAAAGGAACTAAGCCACTCATTAACATAATCTTTTGATGATAATGGAAATAGTCTCAACTTCTTTCCTTTTTCAGAACTGTAAGACCCATAGTTTTAAATTCTAATTTATGTATTTTGGTGTATTTTGGTATTGAACTCTAAGGCTTTTTAGCCAAGTTATTGATATTTTGTGAGTTTAATGCCCAAAAATATCTTTTGATGCCCCGATTAAAAGTATTCGTCGATAAATAAATTAGATTAAGTACAATGAATCTTTTGACGAAGAATAACTTATTTATGTTAAGAAGAATTTAATACCGGACAGTTTTGTTAAAAATATATCAAGTTGATGAAAATTTTATTTGTCAATTGAGTTGCGACGAGAGTATATATTTTTAACAAAAAGTGGTTTGGGAAGTGATGGGTGAAATGGTAATTTTATGAAATATCTAGATATTTTTAGATATTTGTTATATATATACATATATACATATATATATATATATATATGTATATATATATATATATGTATATATGTATATATATATATATATATAAAGAAAGAAAAGGAAATAGAAAGGAAGGAAAGAGAAAGGAAGGAAAAAGGAAGAAAGGAAAACAGAAAGAAAACTAATTTCTCCCAGCCTTCGCGAAAACCCTTCTTCTGCTTCTCTCTCTGTTTCACAAAACCAAACCCGCCATAACTCAAAACCTCCATTTTCTTCTAAATCTAACCTTCGTTTCGCAAAGAGATAGAAGGGAAAGTTACTCATCTCCACGTTACGGTGCTAGTGAGCCATCTTGGAAGCGATTATTTGAACGAAGATTTTACCAGAATTAATTACGGTACCGTAATCGCGTGTTAGAGCTATCGTTAAGGTAAGGGCTCCTTCCAAACTTTTAGTTTTCATTTAGGAAATTATTTTTGATTTTGTGGAATAGAAATTTGATGTAATTGAGGGGTAGATTTATGGAAAATAAATTTGATGTGTTTGAGTTTTTAAATAAATGAGTTTGATTTGAAGTTGAAATTTATGTTAATTTATTTATTTATTTTTCTTCTCCTTTTTTTTTCTCCTTTTGATTCTTGATTCTGTTTTAGTTGCTTAAATTGATTGGCATCTTGAATTTATGTGTTGATGGCTTCATCAATTCATTTTTTTATGGAGAAGAGATTGAAACAAAATGTTGCACTCAAGCTGCTTGATGTTATGTTTAGCTTGATTGAATTTTGTTTTTCATGACTAAACTTGATTTTATTGGATGCTTAATTCATTTGCCTTGGTTAATCCTTTTCTAGATACATTTCCAGTAGCGAATAAATGAATTTCATTTAAGCTTTTAAGTGGAATTTTAAATCAAGAACTAAATTAGCATTGGATGTTCCTTTGAGATTAATGATAAGTTAAACCCAAGAATTGTTGAATCCCTTGGATTGTTGTTATAAATCATTGTTTTCAATTATATCTGTTTATGTTTATGTAGTTAGCTCCTTGAGTCTCAAAAAGGAATCGAGACCGTTGGCACCGAGTTAGCGGTGGGGAGAACTCTGTTATATTAATGTTGTTGTGGTGATTTATGGTTGAAAATTTTGGAGATTGAATATGGGTGATTAATGTTTGAAAATTTGTGGTGATTGATGATTGAACTTGGTATGGATTTTGTGGTTTTTGAATTGATCGAATTTAATATAAATTGTGGATTAAATTTGATGTGTGTGGTGGAAAATAAATGTTTGAGTATGATCTGTGTGGAATTTGAAAATCGTTAAAGTTAAATGAGCATTAAAAATGGGGAATCTTTTAATATCTGCATTTACTTAATGATTGTCGTGAAAATCGTTAGAGTTAAATGAGTATTAAAAATGAGGAATCTTTTAATATCTGCATTTACTTAATGATTGTCGTGGATAGAGTCAGAGTATGCTAATGCATTTCATTGTACATGGCGACCGAATGAGCCATGGTGATAGTGGTGACCGGATGGGCCATGAGATGATGCCATGTGATTTTTTGGTTCATCTTATCCTTGCGGAGATTGTCGCGTCCTGTAAGGTCCACGATAGACTACACATTTTTGGTAAATCATGTTGACCCGTGATAGGTGGCACCTCGGTAAATAGTACTTTGGCCTGTGATAGGCGGTACATTTACGATTTGCGTTTTTAGTAAATCGTGCTGACCCGTGATAGGCGACACCTCGGTAATTTAGTACTTTGGCCTGTGATAGGCAGTACAATTATGATTTATGGTCTTTCGAGGAGGGTTTTGATTGGAATTCCGAGTCCATGCATTTTGGAATATACACATTGCATTAGGGTGCTTGGCACATGAGTCATGTTTGATTCAAGATTATGATTGAGTGTTTGAACTCAAGTTGTCATTATGATTGTGCTATAATTGCTAAGTGTGAATGTTTTGGATTTGTGTGTAAGTGTGATTGATTGCAAAACCTTTTCGAAACTCAAATTGTCATTGTGCTATAATTGCTAAGTGTGATTGTATGGATTTGTGTGTAAGTGTTGATTGATTTCGAAACCCTTTTAAAAGCTGAATTTTGTTGTTTTTTGCTGTTTTTTTTGTTGTTTTCTGATGTGTATTCGAACACAGAAGGTTGTATTCGAATACATACATCCTATTTTAGTTACTGACTTATATGTAGTCGAATACAAAAGGTTGTATTCGAATACATACATGTTGTTTTTGCTGCTGACTTCTGAAACAACCTTATATTCGATTACAGAGATGTTGTATTCGAATACGACAATGCAGTTTTGTTTAAAACTTCATTTTTCAACTTTTATTATGCATGTTTAACATATGGAAATCCTTTCAAGGTGCATGCTAAGTTGAAAGACCATTTTATGCATTTGAAATTTAAATGCTATGTGTTATTTGTTAATTTCGGTTGGTGACCCTTTACAGCTATTGTGAAAATCTAGGCTTTGCCCTCAGATGAAAATTAGGATCTTCCCACAGGTTAGTACCCTATAGATGGGAAGGTAGTTGGACACGCCTGACTGGAGCTGTGTTAGGAGGATCTTGCGGGGCGCATGGAGATCACCCGGGTTGTAAAGTTTTTTTGAGTCAAGATCAGATTAGACGGTTGTATAGGGACTAGAGGTCTTTCTTTTGTGGATGTATTTACTGTATGTTGGAAGACTGTACCTATACCAATATTGTCAGCTAGACTTTTATTTTGATAGGTTCATGTACCCCTTTTTGATGTGACGTGGGGAAGTTAAGATTCTTGGGCAGTGCTATTGTACAGGTGTCTGCCAAGAATACCCCAGGGGTATGAGCTATGTCTGATAGGTCTCATAGCCCCGATGCATTTGCTGTTTTAAATACTTTGGATTTTTATTTCAAACTATTTCCGCTGCTTGTAAATACTGTTGACTTTTGTCGTTGTGTTACGACTTAAATATTTATCCAAGAGTATTTCTTTCTTTATTTCTTTGTTTTGAAAAAAAAAATACACTCACACTGTTAAAAATTTGGGTGTTACAAGAACAACATCCACCTTAACTGTTTCACATAGATCAAAGAAGTTTGTGAGGTTTTTATTGGCGTCTTCATTATGTTTACCGGCAAAATGAATCTCCTTCAACTCTCGGTATAAAGCGAAACTCACTTCAAACTTGTTGACTGTAATTGGTGGGTTATGGATGGCCAACCAAACTTGTTGACTATTTCAATTCCCATACTCGCCGAGGGTGCATTCAGATGGTGGTGGATTGACCATTTCCGCAAATATGAAGAAATCCCCCAAATCCTCTTCTTCCACTACTAATTGTCTTTCCCTTTTTCTCCTTTCTCGAACCACTTTTCGATTTGCTTTCGCAATTTTTTTGATTTCTGGATAAAAGAAAAGTTCAGTTGAGGACTGGCCTCACATACAAGGTTAGACAAATTTTGAGTAATAAAGAATTTTAATATAAAGAAAAATAAATAATTAAGTAAAAATAAAATAGTTTAAAACATATTTTATTTTTCAAAATTAAAAATAAAATAAAAGCAAAATTTTTATTGCAGAGCAAACAATTTCAATTAAGTAAATAAATTATAACTTAATAGTGATATGACAATCCACGACAACGACGCCAAAAACTTGGTAGCGTTTCAACAAGTGTACTGAATCGTTGCAGCTGTGAAAAGCGCTTGGGCGCGCTTCAGGCGCGCAGTTACAGTGGAAATTGCTGGAAAAAGCGCTTCAGATGCGCTTGGGCGCACTTCAGGCGCGCGTTGGCAGTAGCATCACCTGGAAAAAATGCTTCAGGCGCGCATCGACAGTGACAATACCTGGAAAAAGCGCTTCAGGCGCGCGTTATGTCATTTGGAGCTGTACAGTCGCTTCTCAACACATCTTTTTGATTCCTTGCTCATACCAAACATCAAAACTAAGAGAACTAGCAATTAGAGACTAAAATTGGAACTAAATGGAGTAAAATGAATCTGAATTGCAATAAATAAATACGGTGCAAAGGATATAAAATTGGGTTGCCTCCCAATAAGCGCTCGTTTAGTGTCTTGAGCTTGACATTCCACCCTTCAAGTGTTGATTAGATGGATGGACTCCACCAAAGGTTTTGACTATGCCCCTAAATAAGATTTGAGCCTTTGTCCATTCACCTTAAAGTTCTGATTTGAGTGTGTGTCTTTCAACTCCACAGCCCCGTATGGAAATACCTTGATTATCTTGAAGGGGCCTGACCATCTTGACTTTAGTTTTCCTGGGAACAACTTCAATCTTGAGTTGAATAGAAGAACCAGCTCACCTTCTTGGAATTCCTTGAATTTAATTTTGTTGTCATGCCATTTCTTGGTTTTGTCTTTATATATTTTCGTGTTCTCATATGCGAAATTCCGGAACTCCTCTAACTCGTGAAGCTGCAGAATTCTTGATTCGCCTGCCTTAACCAAGTCAAAATTCAAGTATTTCGTCGCCCAAAATGCTCGATGCTCTAGTTCGAGCGGTAAATGACAGGCTTTACCATACACGATTTGATAAAGCGACATACCAAGGGAGGTTTTAAAAGCTGTTCGGTAGGCCCAAAGTGCATCATCAAGTTTCGTTGACCAATCTTTTCGTGAGGCATTCACTGTTTTTTCAAGAATTTGCTTGAGCTGCCTATTGGATACTTCAACTTGCCCACTGGTTTGTGGGTGATATGGGGTTGCCACCCTATGACGCACATTATATTTTCTCAGAAGGTATTCCATTTTTCGGTTTAGAAAGTGAGTGCCTTGTGGCTAATCAAAGCTCGAGGTATGCCAAAACGGGCAAATATGTTCTTCTTGAGAAATGTGATGACCTGTTTTGAATCATTAGTTTGAGCAGCAACTGCTTCAACCCATTTGGAGACATAATCTACTGCCACCAAAATATAGACTTTTTTGTATGAGGATGACACGTCGAACACTTCTACTTCTAATATAGGATTTTGCGGCATCTCATCCCGTTTTGAAATATTACCGGTGCGCTGGCATCAATCGCACTTCTTCACGTAGTTGAATGCATCTTTGAACAATGAAGGCCGAAATAATCCCGATTGGAGAACTCTTGCTGCAGTTCGATCACCACTGAAATGACCCCCATAATCAGGGTTGTGGTAGTGCCACAATACCTTTTCTTGCTCCTCCTCGGGCACACACCTTCGCAACAAACCATCTACTCCTCTTTTGTACAGGAAGGGTTCATCCCATACATAGAATTTGGCATTATGGATGAACTTCTTTCGTTGTTGGTACGTGAAATCAGATGGAATTGTCTCACCTACCTTAAAATTAGCAAAGTCGGCGAACCAAGGTGCCATGACCATAGCGAAGATGTGCTCATCGGAAAACTGGTCTTGAATTGGTCTAATGTCCTCATCCTCCTCGACATTCTCCAATCGAGATAGGTGGTCTGCTACAGTATTCTCTAATCCCTTCTTATCTCGGATCTCAATGTCGAATTCTTGTAGTAATAGGATCCATCTAAGTAATCTTGGTTTCGATTCCTGCTTAGTAAACAAATACCTCAAGGCTGTATGATCAGTGTAAACAATAACTTTCGATCCTAGTAAATAAGATCCAAATTTATCAAAAGCATAAACTACAGCTAATAATTCTTTTTCAGTTGTGGCATAATTGTGTTGGGCCTGATTTAAAACATGGCTAGCATAGTAGATTACATGCAACATTTTATCTTTTCTTTGTCCCAGGACTGCCCCAATAGCACTGTCACTTGCATCACACATGATTTCAAAAGGTAGTGACCAACCAGGTGTAGTAATAATGAGAGCAGTTATCAACTTATTTTTCAAACTGTTAAAAGCATGCAAACAATCCTCATTGAATTTGAAGGGTGTGTCTTTCACAAGTAGATTTGTGAGTGGTTTTTCAATTTTTGAAAAATCTTTTATAAATCTTCTATAATATCCAGCATGGCCTAAAAAGCTTCTAATGCCTTTTTTGTTGGTAGGAGGGGGGAAGTTTTTCAATAATTTCAACTTTGGCCTTGTATACCTCAATCCCCTTGTGGGAGATTCGGTGGCCTAATACAATTCCCTCTCGTACCATAAAATGACATTTTTCCCAATTTAGGACCAAGTTGGATTTTTCACACCTTTCTAATACAAGAGATAAATTACTCAAACAATTATCAAAAGATGAACCAAAGACAGAAAAGTCGTCCATAAATACTTCGATATGTTTTTCAATCATATAGGAGAATATGGACATCAGGCACCTTTGAAATGTGGCCGGTGCATTGCACAGCCCAAACGGCATTCGCCGATATGCAAACACCCCATACGGACATGTGAATGCAGTTTTCTCTTGATCCTCGGGTGCCACAACTATCTGATTGTATCCCGAATAGCCATCTAGGAAGCAGTAATACTCATGTTCGGCTAGCCGCTCCAGCATCTGATCAATGAAAGGGAGTGGGAAATGATCCTTCCTCGTTGCGCTGTTCAACCTTCTATAGTCAATACACATTATCCATCCTGTAACCGTTCGTGTAGGAATCAACTCATTCTTTTCATTTGTGATGATGGTCGTTCCACCCTTTTTTGGTACAACTTGGACGGGACTCACCCAAGGGCTGTCTGAAATAGGGTAAATGAGATCGACTTCTAGGAGCTTTACCACTTCTTTCCTAATCACTTCTTTCATTGCCGGATTCAATCTCCTTTGGGGTTGTACTACCGGTTTGTGATTGTCCTCCATTAGGATTTTGTGCATACAAAAAGTCGGACTTATTTCCTTCAAGTCCTCAATGGACCAACCGATGGCCCCCTTATGCTTCTGTAGAATTATCAACAACTTTTCTTCTTGCAATTCACTCAAGCTTTCACTAATTATGGCTGGATTCTTATCTTCTTCATCTAGGAATACATATTTCAAATGAAGAGGCAACTGCTTGAGTTCAATTAGTGGTGTCTTTTTCTCTGAGGGCTTATCTTCATTCCCTTTCAACTCCTTCCATCTTGTAGGAAAACGGGGGGAGTAGGATGGTGATGCCTCCAACATTGCCAAAACCTCTTTCATCTTTGGATTTTCACTTTCTTTGACAACATCTTGGGGTAGGCATAACTCTCTTTCTAACGGCAAACTAGGTGTTTGATGCTTTATTTCTTCATTGATTATCTCATGTAAGATTTCGATTCGATTGCACCCTTCTCTTTCTTTTGAGTGTTCCATGGCTTTCAGAATGTTAAAAGTGACGGTTTCCTCATTTACTTTTAAGGTTAAGGTGCCATCTGCTACATCAATCATAGCTCGCCCTGTTGCTAAGAACGGGCTCCCCCAAATCAAAGGAATGTCATTGTCTTCCTCCATGTCTAGTACCACGAAATCCACTGGAAAAATGAACTTGTCCACTTTAACCAACACATCTTCCACCACTCCATAGGGGTGTTTCATTGAGCGATCCGCAAATTGTAGCATAAGCTGTGTGTCTTTGACTTTTCCAATGCCCAGTTTTTTGTATATGGAAAGGGGCATAAGATTCACACTAGCCCCAAGATCACACAACGCCTTCCCAAAAGTTCTATTTCCAATAGCGCACGAGATTGAGAAGCTTCTAGGACCCTTGAGCTTTGGTGCTAGTTTTCTCTATAGTATAGCACTACATTCTTCCGTAAGCATCACTGTTTCGCCGCCGATTTTTCTTTTCTTCGATAGAATCTCCTTCATGAACTTGGCGTATGTTGGCATCTGTTCTAGTGCCTCCGCAAAAAGAATGTTAATCTGTAATTTTTTAAAAACATCAAGGAACTTACTGAATTGTTTTTCTGTTTCTTCCTTTTTTAACCTTTGAGGAAACGGAAGTCGAATTTCTGGTTTTGGCAGTGGTTCGCTTTTTTGTACCACAGGTTCTTCCTCCTTTTCAAGAGTGGTGTGCTCCTCCACTAAGGTTGGTGTGACTGTTTCTTCTGAGTGGGTCGAGCTTGAAGTACTTACACTTTGTTTGACTTTAAGCGGTACTTGTTCACTTACCTTGCCACTCCTTGTTGTCACGACATTGACATTATTTCGCGGATTCGGAACCGTGTCACTAGGAAAATTTCTAGTCGTTCTTTGTGCCATTTGTTGAGCAAGTTGACCCACTTGAATTTCTAGATTCTTTATTGACGCAGAGTGATTTTTCTGAATGGCTCTTGACTCTTCAATGAAAGAATTTGTGGTTGTCACTAATTTCTCCAAAGCACTCTCCCAAACAGCCTTTCTAGGTGGAAATTGGTTCGTTTGAGCAACTTGTTGACCCTGAGAAACACCTTGCTGATCTCTCCAGGAAAAATTTGGATGATTTCTCCAACCAGAGTTGTACGTACTAGAGTAGGGATTATTCTGCCTCCCATTATTACTAACAAAATTCACCTGTTCTAGTTCTTCTAACTCATTGTCATCCAGTGTTTCACAGGCTCCAGTTTTATGTGCTCATCCACAAAGGTTACATCTAGTCTGCTTTAGTAATTTGACAGGGGATACCGGGGGTTGTATATTGAGAGTTGCTATTCCTTTCTTTATCTCAGTGGCAATAACATCTTCTATCTGTTTTGAGAATAACCTGCCTGGGACCAATCCATCCATAACATTCAACTCCAATACACCACTTGTTGATCCACCACCTCTATCATACAACATCATTTGTTCATTTGATGCCATGATCTCAATAATCTTCCGTGCTTCTGTTGCAGTCTTGTAATTCCAAGAACCACCTGATGTGGTATCCAACATAATTCTAGTGCTCGGTCTCAAACCATTGCAGAATATTTGCATTTGGGCAGTGTCGTCATAAGCATGATTAGGACATCCTGCTAGTAAGTTTCTGAATCTCCTGTAAGTGTCACAGAGAGATTCTCCATCTTTCTGTTTGTAACTGGAAATCTCTTGCCTTTTTCTAACAAACATAGCTGGGGGAAAGTACTGTTCCAAGAACTTATCTTCAAGATCATCCCATGTGGTGATGCTGTCAGCAGGAAAGAAATTAAGCCACTCCTTAGCATCTTCTGTCAATGAAAATGGAAACAGTTTCATTCTCTTGCCTT
>NC_021167.2:19190668-19192139 GCF_000331145.2 Cicer arietinum | reverse complement strand
CCAAAGAACTTATCTTCAAGACCATCCGATGTGGTGATGCTGTCAGTAGGAAAGGAATGAAGCCACTCCTTTGCATCATATGTCAATGAAAATGGGAACAATTTCATTCTCTTGCCTTCCTCAGACAAACCATCCACCTTCACTATTTCACATAATTCAAAGAAATTTGTAAGATGTCTATTGGCGTCTTCGTTATGTCTACCTGCAACATGAATCTCCTTCAACTCTCGGTATAGAGCGGGACTTATTTCAAACTTGTTGACTGTAACCGGTTGGTTATGGATGGGCAACCGAGCACGATTTCTATTTTGATTCCCATACTCGCCGAGAGTACATTCTGGTAGTGGTGGATCGGCCATCTCAGTAACTATGACGGAATCACCCAAAACCTCTTCTTCCACAACTAAATGTCTTTCCATTTGTCTCCTTTCTCGAGCCGCCTTTCGATGTGCTTTCGCTGTTTTTTCGATTTCTAGATCAAAGATAAGTTCAGCTGAGGACTGGCCTCGCATACAAGGTTAGACAAATTATGAGTAATGAACAGTTAAAGAGAGATAAATAACTAAGCAAAAATTAAAGAGTTTTAAACCATAATTTTTTTTTATTAGAAATAAAATAAAAGAAGCAATTTTATTATAGAGCAAAAAATTTCAATTCAGTAAATAAATCAAATTCAATAGTGATATGGCAATCCCCGACAACAGCACCAAAAACTTGATAGCGTTTCACCAAGTGTACTGAATCGTTGCAAGTAATAATAAAACGGTAGTACCGAGTGTCGAACTCAAGGATAGCGTTTTACTATTGAATTATATTTAGTTACTAAAATTGAACAAAAAGTTCCCAAGTTGATTGAAATAATATTTAAAATTGACAGCAGTAGTAAAATTGATCCTTTATAAATTGAGAAAAAATGTCAGGGATGAGTTTCACTTTAAATCCAACTTTGGTGTCTAATTTGATCCTAGTTATTGAATTCCTTTATTGAATTATTACCGAATTCTCTTTATTATTCTTGCCCTAATGTCTTAGTGACAGAACCTTTAATTCCAAAGTAACCCCTAACTCCTTAGTATATTTAAGATTAGAATTAAGCATTAACGTACAAAAATTCTATTGTAAATTATTGCTTTGCAACTAATTTAATTGGTTTCATGACCTGCACCTATGTCTAGACTACAAATTCATGAATTTCTCATCTCAAGTATTCGTAAAGTCCACTTCCATTTCAAAATACAAATCGTAGAACATTTTAATGTTGATCAAGCAAAAAAAAAGCATTAAGCACAAAGATGAGAAAAATAATTCAATAAACTCATTCATATAACTAGAAATCAAATCATAAAAATAAGGGTTTCATTTGGTTACACTCATCCCTAACAAATAGGGTTTAGTTACTCATGACAGAGATAAAAGAGATAGAGATTATAGAAGAATTACAAGAAGGATTCATGAATGATTATTGATAAAA
>NC_021167.2:19168498-19190367 GCF_000331145.2 Cicer arietinum | reverse complement strand
ATATATATATATGTTTGTTTGGAGAGAATAGAAAGAAAGAAAATTAGAAGGAAGGAAAAGGAAGAGAAAAGGTTATATAAAGGAAAGAAGGAAATAGAAAGGAAGGAAAAACAAAGAAAGGAAAAAGGAAGGAAAGAAAATTCCAATTTTCCATCTTCTTCCTCCCGTGCCTCGCGAAAACCCATTTCTTCTCCTTCTTGGTTTTGCTTTCTTTTTCGTTCCTTTTCTTCAAAACTAGTAACCCAAGGTTGGGTGAGAGTTAGAACAAAGGTTTCGCAACTCCACTCTTCCTCTTTGATTCGAAAACGAAGAAAAACGGTATTTGAGATTCAAACACAAACCCCTCCGTTTCTTCTAGATCCAAGCTTCATTTCGCGAAGAGTTAGAAGGGAAAGTTGCTCACTACCACGCTACGGTGCTAGGGGACCAATTTGGAGGCGACGTTGCGAGCGGAGATTTTACCGGATTTACTCACGGTGTCGTAATCGCACGTTAGAGCTAACGCGAAGGTAAGGGCTCCTTCCAAACTTTTAGTTTGCATCTAGGGCCTTATCTGTGGTTGTGTGGAAACGAATTGTGTTAGGATTGGAGTATTGTTTTGGGAAAAATGATTTTACCTCATGTATGTAAGATTTTGAATAAATGAAATTTATTATGTTGATTTGTGTTCATCGTATTTGGCATGTTCATACTTGATGTTTGTTGATTGATGTGTTTTGGTGTGAATTATGAATTGAATGTGAGAATTTGTTTGAGTTTGTTTTGTGTGGAATTTGAAAACCATTAAGTTAAATGAGTATTAAGAATGGGGAATCTCTTAATGTCTCGGTTACTTAATATTTGTTTTTTTGAAAATCGTTTAAGTTAACTGGGCGTTAAGAATGGGGAATCTCTTAATGTCTCGGTTACTTAATATTTGTTTTTTTGAAAATCGTTTAAGTTAACTGGGCGTTAAGAATGGGGAATCTCTTAATGTCTCGGTTACTTAATATTTGTTTTTGAAAATCGTTTAAGTTAACTGGGCGTTAAGAATGGGGAATCTCTTAATGTCTCGGTTACTTAATATTTGTTTTTGAAAATCGTTTAAGTTAACTGGGCGTTAAGAATGGGGAATCTCTTAATGTCTCGGTTACTTAATATTTGTTTTTGAAAATCGTTTAAGTTAACTGGGCGTTAAGAATGGGGAATCTCTTAATGTCTCGGTTACTTAATATTTGTTTTTTTGAAAATCGTTTAAGTTAACTGGGCGTTAAGAATGGGGAATCTCTTAATGTCTCGGTTACTTAATATTTGTTTTTGAAAATCGTTTAAGTTAACTGGGCGTTAAGAATGGGGAATCTCTTAATGTCTCGGTTACTTAATGTTTGTTTTTGAAAATCGTTTCAGTAAATGAGTATTAAGAATGGGGAATCTCTTAATGACTTATTTACTGAATGTTTTGTTTTGAAAATCGTTAAGTTAAATGAGAATTAAGAATGGGGAATCTCTTAATGTCTCGTTTACTTATGTGTGCTTTGGTAAATCGTGCTGACCCGGGATGGGTGGCACCTTGGTAAACGGTACGGGTCCGTGATAGACAGTACGTTTACGATTTACGTTTGGTAAGTTGTGCTGACCCGGGATAGGTGGCACCTCGGTAAACAGTACTGACCCGTGATAGGTGGTACGTTTACGACTTACGTTCCTGAGGGAATTGTGTTTGTCCGTGAGAGACTGCACAGGGGTTTGTCCGTGAGAGACTACGCCCTGGTTTAAGTTAGATGAGAATTAAGAACGGGGAATCTCTTAATGTCTCGTTTACTTATGTGTGTTTTGGTAAATCGTGCTGACCCGCGATAGGTGGCACCTTGGTAAACGGTACGGGTCCGTGATAGACAGTACGTTTACGATTTACGTTTGGTAAGTTGTGCTGACCCGGGATAGGTGGCACCTCGGTAAACAGTACTGACCCGTGATAGGTGGTACGTTTACGACTTACGTTCCTGAGGGAATTGTGTTTGTCCGTGAGAGACTGCACAGGTGTTTGTCCGTGAGAGACTACACCCTGTTAAATTGTGAATTGTTGGTTCATTTGGTATGTGTAGTAATTGTGTTATAAGTGTTATGTTTTGGAATTTGGTGATAACATGTTGGATTGCAATACCATTTTGAAACCCATGATGTTGTATTAATTGTGTTATAAATGTTAAGTGTTATGTTTTGGAATTTGGTGATAACATGTTTGCTTGCAATACTATTTCGAAACTAATGATGTTGTAGCGATTGCGTTATCAGTGCTAAGTGTTAGGATTTGAGATTATGTATGAATGTGATTGAGTTAGTTATGAATTTTTGAAAGAATACACAGGGAAATCGATTTCCCAATCGATTGGATGGGTAAACAGGGGCTTGGCCAAATTGACAAAATCGATTAGCCAATCGATTTCGTAATCAGTTTTCAAAAATCCTTTAAGAAATCGATTGCCCAATCGATTGGGCCATAAGTCAGGGACTCAGCCATATTCGACCAAATCGATTTGGAAATCGATTGGCTTAAAACCAGGGGGCTCTGTGCTCACTCAATCGATTTCCCAATCGATTGATTTCAGCCCAGGATTCTGTTTTCATTAAAATCCTTCACCCCAATCGATTTCCCAATCGATTGGCTCAGTGAAAATCCTCAGTTTGAGTTAGATGTTTGATTACTCATTAACTTATCCATGTCTTGATTTGTTATGTTTTCATTAGGGGATTGAGAACTTCATTTTGCTTTCTTTTTTAATTGGCAAAGTATTGTATGAACTTTTCGCATATTGAAAATCCTGATAAGATGCATGCTTAGTTGAAAAGTTATTTTTAGCATTTAAAACTTAAATGTTATGTGTTAACTGTTATTTTCGGTTGGTGACCTTTACAATTATTGTGGAAATCTGGGCTTTGCCCTCAGATGAGAGTCAGGACGATCCTACCGGTTCGTACCTTACGGACGGAAATGGAGATGGGAACGCTTGACTGCAGCTACGTTAGGAGGAGCTCACGGGGCGCGTGGAGATCACTCAGGGTGTTTAGTTGTTTTGTAAAATGATCAGACTAGGTCGTCACAGAGGGAACAGATGTCTTTCTTTTGGGGTTGCATTTATTTTTAAACTGGAAGATTGTACTACTTTTGTTATGTATATATTTTGAATTCATGGATTAAGAATTTTTCCGCTGCTCGTAAATTCTGTTGACTTATTTGTCGTTGTATTACGACTTAAATATTTATCCAAACGTGTGTTACCTTATTTATTTTCCTGTTTTATTTTAATTCCTTTAAAAAAAAAAATACACTCACGCTTTGAAAAACGGGGTGTTACAAAACACGCCCCAAGCGCGTCCGGCGTGCTCCAAGCGCTCAGCATCTGATGTCTGGCGTATATTGCCTTTGGCTCCTCTTTCGAGTCTAAAGTGGGTTCCGGTGTCTTCATGAAAGTTGTAGCTATGGATCGTAGCTTTCAGCTGCACTTGGTTTGACTCCAATTGGACATCTACAACTCTAGATATGGCTGAAATACTCTACATATGTCATGTTGATTTCTCACCAAAATTCAGCACTGCACTAAAAGACAACGCAATGTAAAATTACGAAAAATTCCTGCTTAATCAATGAAATAAAACACAACATTTTATTAACTCAAAGAACAAAAATCAACAAAATATATCAAATAAATCCTTAATTTAACTAATGATTGAGGATAAATAAGACTAAAATAGTGGGAAAGTATGCATATGATGAAGAGTCATCACCGCTTTTCCCTCCGATAATGTCATTCTAGAACCTTCTGTGATTGCTCCATTAGGACCTTTGTAGCTTTCTGTGGTCATCCCACATATCGAGATTCACACTTTATATGCTCTTATTGCATCTCCCTTTGACCCAATGTTGGATTCTTCTCAATTTGTTATGAAGGAATACTTTGATCGTTTGGTTGCCAACCCTTAGGAGGATATTAAGAACACCTTTAGCTTAATTCTGGCTAGGCTCACCAACCCCACCCCTTAGTTTTTTTATTCAATTTCTTTTTTCTCTTTTGTGTTTCCTCTATTTTGCCTGATGAAAAAAGAGGGATAATGTAATATTTTTGTTTTTGTTGTTGTTGAGAAATCTTAAGTAATAAATTTATTTTTATGAACTTTCTTTATTAATGCATATTGATACTCTATTAGAATATATTTCATCTTATGAAATGAACATGCATATTCTAAGAGGGAGTTTTGCTGTAACATGTTATTACTTCTTACCTCTTTGTTTTATTTTAATCTCATAAAATTGTTCATAAAAATAGATGTTTCTCATCTTCAAAAAGGGGGAGATTGTTGGAACCAAGCTAATTTGAAGAAATATTCCCCTCACTTGTTTTGATGATAAAATTGTTATTGGGAACAATTTAATGCTCTAACGTTGAACTTAAGTGTGCAGGTTCGTATTCATATGTCAGTCAATAGACTATCAACGTATCCTTTGATAGCTGGGCAAAGAAAAAGATACAACACGACTTGTCCTCTCTTAGCTATGTCTGATACGTGAGTCAACATTGCATTCCAGTCCCTCTGATAAGCGTAACAAGAGTTCTTCTATCTCTGCCTCTTATAAGTGTGACATGAATTCTTCTGTCTTTGATAATCACATCAAGCATCTGATCTCTGACTCTAAACTTTAATGTATTATATGAAAAAGTCAATGTTCTAAAAAAGTCAATGCTTTAAAGACAAAGCAATTGTGCCTCCTTTAATACACATCCTGAATCAACTACTTGTCTAAAGATATGAATACATTCTCTTATCATCATTCCCTCTATTTCCCAACTGTTTCAAACAAACACGCCAAATCAATACAAGATAATTGTTTTCTAGAAAGTCTCTATCAAATCAATTCCACAAAGATACGATGCGAAAATTCATGGATTACCCTGGTTTTCTGCTATCAGGAAAACAACAAAAAACCCTAATCGTACTCTATAAAGGACGTGTGTTCCTCAACGAAGAAAGATGCAACCACGATATACACATAATACTTGCTCAATATCACTATTATTTTTTTCATTAGTGCAAAGAGAATTCATGAAGTAATACTTTTGTAACACTCTCTGCGAGAAGTCATTTAGAAAAAAACCAAAACCTTTTTGTTGTAACCAAGCTTAGTAGCGACTGCATTCCTTAACAACTTGATTGTACTAAGCTAGAAGGTTGAGAAGATTGAACATAATCAGTGGGACTAGTAGGTGTTCAAGTGTAAGTATGATTCAATGATAATCTAGTGGATTAAATCATTCAGGATGAAGGAACTGGACGTAGCTACCGTGTTGGTGGTGAACCAAGATAAATTGTTGTGTCTCTTTGCTCTGTTTGCATTCACTTGCATTACCTTCTTTACTTTAAATATAGCCACATAAAAAGTATTTAAAAACACAATTCAAACCCCTATTTATTATACTTTTTTCGTTCTACAATAACACTATCCTATTTTTGTTTTGAAAAGTAAATCCAATTGAATTTCGAGAATGTATATTCAAAGGCCATGGAATAGTTAGAACTAGAAGTAGAGGAAGACGGGCCCACAAATTATAGTGAATAACCTTAAAAGGGTCAGTGTATCCAGTAGTAGCAAAAATTAGCAAAATGTTTGTGAGACTTGCCAAAGCAACAAGGAAAGCAAAGATTAACAATATTTTTATTTTGTAAAGGTATAATACACCATTTCATTACATGTTGGACAACATTGAAATGTGCATGTCCTAATCTAGAGTGCCATATATGATAAGAATTGGCGACATAATTATTGTTTTATATACAAGAGGGAGTTATAGTAGAAGAAAAAATGTTGGCTGACGACCTCTGGTCATGGAAAATTTGAAATTGCTTGAAGGAATATAGTCCATCATGTCCTAATGAGCCTTCAAGAAACACTTGATCAGATCCCTATGATTTAATAAAGCAAAGGGAATGATGAAACTCAAATAGACATGATTGGCAAATTTTGATACTGAAACTAAGTTTCTAGTTATAGAAGGAACATGTAAAAGGGAATTTAAAGTAAGTTTGATATTGAGATCAAAATAAGAAGAAACAAGAAAAGATCCTACATAATGAATTTTCAAACCTTTGCCATTTCTCATATAAACATTCTCTGAGCCTGCATAAGGGACACTATGTGTCAAGTTAGAGGAATTAAAGTTTAAATGGTGAGAAGCTCATGAGTTAGGGTTCCATGACAGTGATTCAACAGAACATGGAACTACAAGTTCAGAAGGAAAAATTTGGTGTTGCATAGCCAAAGGAGCACTTGATGGAGGATTAGAACGTGCATATGGGTTACCAAATGACCTAGGGTGAGAACCTTGGATTTTATTTATTTATTATTATATCTCTCTTTAAAAATTTGACACCAAAAACTACTTTTTAAACCCTATAGATGATCGTATTATGGGCCTGCGACTTCTTGAAGGAAAAAAGTTTTACATACAATAGAAGGTCGCATGTTGAGAATGCGACCATATTTGGTTGACTAGAAAGTAGAATTAAGTGACTAATTTATCTGCAAAATATAAAAGAGTTGTTATAATAATATAAAATTATCTTCATATTTTGAGCATTAAGAGTCATTAGCCTTTAATTAAAGCTTCATCCTTTACGACAAAATGGGAACTTGTTGTCTTGGAGACCACCATCACTAACAAAAGAGAAAGAGATTTTGGTCTCAAAAACTACTTGGAAACTTGAAAGGAAAAATATCAGAGTTTATCATAAATACATCAAGAACACATGAAGTCTTTGAAAGAAAAGTTGTAGATGGGTCTTGAGGAATATTGGTCATTCATACCAAAAGAAAAAAAAAAGGAGAATTGTTCTTAATTCTTTACTAACACTTTCTCTTTCTCTCTGTACATGTTTTCTCGAACTTCTCTCTCTACTTCTTAGTTATAAAAAAGTAACAATCAATATAATTATATATAGAAGAAAAAGTAATGTTTAAATATATGTTATTCGCAATAGAAAGATATTTACACAAAAGAGCAAGTCATGTAATGCACTCTAGTGATATATGCATTTGATATTTGCATGTGTATTAATTTTTGTTGGTACATGTAAAAATATTTGTAGTTTATGTATATATAATTCATTTTGATTTTGATATTTATTTTTTATTTTAAATCTTTGATTTTTTTATATAAAAAATGTCCTTATAACATGTATGTAATATTTCTTTTAGGCCTTATTTAATTTCACTATTATTAAAGATACTAATATGTATGAATAGGGATATTGTTGTTTTAATATTTTCTCAAGTGTTTAGATCAATATCCTCTCTGAGAGGACGAGAGTCAGATGATGAAAATTTAAGACTTTAAATATGAGCTTGATAAATAAAAGAGAGATAGTATATAAGACGACACACTCAACTTTATACTGGTTCACCCAATGAAGGCTACGTCTTGTCCTCACACACTTGTGAGTTTTACTATGGATCAAACAGATTAACCTCTCACACAGGTTAGTTACACTTCGTGTGTTCTTTAGCCTAACCAAGCTTACAACTTTGTTTCTTACAAGTTTCAACTATTCCCAAGTGTAACTCACTTGGAAATTAAAAAATTGATATGAGTATTATGATTTTTATCTTTACTAACACTTTCTAAAAGGATATTTCTAAGATATAGTGTAAGATTATAGAAAGTATAAAGAGAGAAAGGAAATGCTCGTGATAGCTTTTAGAATTGCTTTTTTTATGCTTTGTTGTTATGTATTTGATGATGAAGGGCTCCCTTCCTTTTATAGAGTTTTTGTGATGCTCTATCCATGTGTCAAAATACTTTATAACCGTTGGAGACTTAATCAAAAGTCCAAGGTCATTAATCTTAATTATAGAAATACCATCCAACTGTCCTTTAGACTGATTTAGTTCATCCTCGTATAGGAGGTTGAATCCTCCTAGAAGTTCAGACATGAGTTGTCCTTTTCCTTTTTCATTCTTCAAGACATGTAAGACTATATTTTTATCTTGTTAGCTACAACCTTTTTGTATGTTGATGTGTTAGGTCATTTTCAACATGTGAGGATTAAGTGAGCTAGAGGTCCATCCTCTTACAGTTCATCCTTTGTCATATATACTTTAGCCTTTGACCTCTTCTTTTAAATTGCCTTTTCTTTTCATTCTTTGACACTGATTTATCTTCTCTTTATGACAAGAAATCATTGTTTTAGTGACGTTGAATATTTTGCATCTTTGAAAGTTGATCCTCTTAAGGGTTCATCCTCTTGTCTGTCTATCCTCCAGTTTTGAAGACTTGAGGGATTGAGTCATATATTTCTCCTTTTTTTCTTAATGATGAGTAACCTGTTTTCTAATATGAATTCACTCAAAAACACAGATTAGTCATTAACCACAATCATAATCTTTTAAACAATTTTGTTATGATTAAAACCATTTGAGAGAGATTTTGTCTCAACAGTGGGTATTGCTTCCACCCACTTCGAAACATAATAAACAACAAGTAAAATGTAGACAAAAACAAAAGATACAGGAAAAGGGCCCATAAAGTCAATGGCCCACACTTCAAATACTTCACGAAAAAGCATAGGTTTTTGAGGCATCTCACTCCTACGAGTGATTGTTGTTCCTGCTATTTAGCACTGTTCAGAAGTTTGGTAAGTCTCAAAAGCATCCTTAAACAAAGTGGGCCAAAAGAAACATGAGTCTAAGACTTTTCTTGTTGTCCGTTGAGGACCAAAATGTTCCCATACTTGAGAGGCGTGACAAAAATGAAGAATGAGTTAAGCGTCATGGTGAGGGACACATCGCCTAATCATCTGGTCACTACAAAATTTTCATAGATTTGGATCATCCCACACATAGTATTTGACATCACTTTTAAGTTTTTGTATTTGTGCTCTAGACACATCTGAAGGAAGAACTCCAACAACTAGATAATTAACTAAATCAGCAAACCAAGGAGTTACCTCACGCAATTGTATTCATTGCTCATTTGGGAAGTTATTCTGAATGAGGGTGGGATCATCATCTAATTATATTATGCTAAAATGATCTGCCACTAGATTCTTAACTCCACTCTTATCTTTAATCTCTAAATCAAATTCAGGGAGCAACAACATTCATCGAATCAATCTCGATTTTGCTTCAAGTTTCTTCAGCAAGAACTTCAGAGTTGCATGTTCAGTAAAAAAAACTACCTTGGAACCTAGCAAATATGATCTAAACTTATCAAGTGCAAAAACAATAGTTGAGTTCCTTTTTAGTGGTAGTATAATTAGCCTGTGTAGAATCGAAAGTCCTAGAAACATAATAAATAACATGGCAACCCTATTAACCTTTTGTGCAAGGACTGCCCCACTGCATAATTAGATGTATCACACATAATTTCAAAGGGGATGATCCACTTGAGTGGCTTAATGATGGGAGTGGAGGTCAATGCTGCCTTCAAGCAATTAAACGCCTTATTTTGTTTGTCATCAAATGTGAAAGGGACATCTTTTTGCAGCAAATTTGACAGTGGAAGAGCTATCTTGCTGAAGTCTTTGATAAAACGCATGTAAAAACCTACATGGCCAAGAAAAGAATGAATCTCGCAGACACAAGATGGGTAAGGAAAATTATAAATCACATTAATCTTGGCATGATCCACTTCCACCCCTTTCTTAGATATCACATGTCCCAAAACTATGCCTTGTTCAACCATAAATGACATTTTTCATAATTCAGCATAAGGTTAGTTTCAATGCATTTATGCAAAGCTCTATCTAAATTGTTCAAGTATGCATCAAATGAGGAACCATACACAGTAAAATCATCCATGAAAACTTTTATATAATTTTTCTATGAAATCAACAAAAGTACTAATCATGCAACGTTGGAAAGTGCTAGGAGCATTGCATATGACAAAAGGCATCCTCCTGTAGGAAAATTTCCGAAAGGGCAAGTGAACGTGGTCTTTTATTGGTCCTCTGGTGCAAATTGGATATGAAAATAACCTAAAAAACCATCAAGAAAACAATAACGTGACTTACCAGCTAATCGTTCAAGCATCTGATCAATGAATGATAAAGGAAAATGATACTTTCTAGTTGTCTAGTTCAACGTGGAGATAAGTTCATTATTCTCATTTTTCACCATTGTGAGTCAATTTTCTTAAGGACTACCTGCACCAGACTTACCCACTGCAGAGATGGGGTATATGATGCCTGCTTGTAAGAGCTTGGTCACTTCCTTTTTTACAACATCCAGAATTAAGGGGTTAAGTCGCCTTTGGGGCTGCTTGACTGATTTCACCCCATCCTCCAGTAGTATCCTATGCATACATATGAATGGGCTAATACCAGGAATATTTGGCAAGGTCCATTTGATCGCCTTCTTGTGTTTTCTCAAAATCTGCAACAACTTCTCTTCTTGTTCATCTTCAAGTTTGGCTGAAATAATCACATGTAACTTGTCACTCCCTTCTAAATATGCATATTTCAAATTTTCAAGAAGTGGTTTAAGCTCTACAGTGGATGGCTGCTCAATGGAGGGTACAACACTAGTGGTCGAAGCTAAGTCTGCAAAATCAATTATGTCAGTAGAAATAGCAATATTAGCACAATGATCAACTTGCAAAGCAGCTGCGATCTCAACACACACATAGCACAAATGAGTATTTGTACAAAATTCACAAGTATAAGTATCATTAAAACCAGACAATGAAGGAAAATTAGTAGAAAACATATCATGGTAAGTGTCAACAACCAAATTAGAAAACAATTCGATTTGAAAAATAGAATACTCTTCCATGTGGTGTTTTATAACATCAAAGATGTTAAATTTTAAGTTATTCGTTTGATGGGGAAGCTTGAAAGCATTTTGATACGATATAACCAGACTTTGCAAATGAACCCAGAAATGTAAGGCTTGGTTTATGTTAAGATGGCTTCACACCATATATTTAGGTATCTTCATCCCTATATTCGTGTTGTCCTGTTGTTATGAACTTGTATAATCTCCCTCCTGAAATGTGTATGAGTAAACCATTCATGTTTTTGACTTGTTTCATACATGAACCATCTAAACCAAAAACAAACATTGATGTGTATTTACAACCGTTAATAGATGAGCTTCAACATTTGTTAAGTGAAAGGCCTTTGACTTATGATATTTCCATGAAACAAAGCATTGTATTGAGGGAAACCTTAATATGAACAATCAACAATTTTTCTTGCTTATGGTATGCTATCTAGATGGAGTATTCAAGGTAAGTTGGCATGTCTGATGTGTATGGATGAAAATAAGGCTTTTACCTTAAATACAATGGCAAAAATTCATGGTTTGATTGTCACCGTCAGTTCTTACCTAATAATCATGCCTTTAGAAGAATTCATGTATTTGATAATGTGTTTTAGATTGTCATGAATGTTAAAAACAAGACAATGGACAATGAAAAAGAAAGAATGAACTTGACAATCATTTGCCAACGTAGCGACTTGGAGTTGGTTCAACATAACAATGGAAAAATGACAAAATCTAAGGCAAATTATTGCCTTACGTCTAATGAGGAAAATGAAGTTTGTAAATGGATAAAGGAGCTTAAGATGCTAGATGTGTATGCTTCTAACTTGGCAAGATGTGCATATGTTAATAGAGGACAAATGAATGAGATGAGAAACCATAATTGTCACGTATATATAGAGTGTTTTCTTCCATTTGCATTTAGTTCATTGTCTAACCATGTATGGAAACCACTAACATAATTAAGTCAATTCTTTAAGGGCTTGTGCAAGCAACACCTTAAGACATAATGAATTGCTCAAATTGGGTGAACATATTCCATTCATCATATGCAAACTTGAAAGAATCTTCACACCATGATTCTTTGATTCAATGGAGCATCTTCCAATTCACATCTCGTATGAGGAAAAACTTGGTGGTCCAGTTTAGTATCGATGGATGTATCCATTTGAAAGGTATTTTGTATTCACCATTAAGGATTTCATTTTTTTCTTGATATTTCGACATTTATTAAGTTATTGATCTCATTTTTTCTAGAATGATGGGTGATTTTAAGCGCACAGTGAAAAACAAGGCTAGAGTGGAAGGCTCAATATGTATATCATACTTACACCGAGTGACAACGTATTTTTGTTCCCATTATTTCCAAATAGTCTCCTTGTTTGCTTAAAGCCAATATAATGAAGCTGCAAAACTGAATGATGTTGTCACAATAACACTGTCAATTAGCAATCAATTAGGATGCCTAGTGGGAAGGCCTAAACACATTGGTTGAGTGATGTTGAAAGAAGGTCTGCTCATGTACACATCTTCAGCAATTGCAATGAGTTCAAGCCATATATTGAGTAAGTAGTCTATAAACACACACCTCACATAATTATAACAATTCTCTCATTATTGTCAATCCCTTTTTGCACTCTAATTCCATTACTGAAAAAGATCCTAAATCTCAAACTCGTATACATGGAGAATTCTTGGAATGGCTTCGTGCGTATGTAAGTCGGACATGATAAATTTCAGTGTATAATTTGCTCCTCTTTTCACGATATTGATGAAGTTTGAAGACAAGAATATGCAAAGGGAATTAATGTGAAATAAAAACAAAGTTTATACCTTTACAAGTAGCATGTTATTTATGTGTAACATTGCCTGCATATAAGAAAAAGGTAACATTTTTGGGCTTGAAAAGGTAACATTTGTTGTTATAAAAATTTCCTTGCTTTAGCTATTTATTGTATGATAGGCTGTATTAGTACAATTATGGTACTATTTTTTATTTTATATTTTATATTATACTTGATAAATTATTCTTAGCAAATTTGCTAAAGTGTTGCAGGCAAAATTACTCTTGAGATCTCTTAATTTTATTCTTTCTTTTATGCTCGGACATTTTTTTCCAATTCTTGTTATAGTACTTCCAACAATACATAATACATTAGAAGAATCATTTAACTGAAGGAGAAATAAATAGACACGACAGAGAGAGAAAGAGCCACACAAAAGAGTTGGTTAGAAGTGTAAGGTTGCACATGTTTCTATAGGATAAATAAGGATGATTCCCAGAGTATCAGGCGGACTAGGCCTTATAGTTAGTTTTGATAATGGTATATAATTATGTAATTTTATGAAAAACTGTAATGAGTAAGGGGATTTCAGTTCATGTCGTATATTTGAAGAACAAATTTGTTGAATTTTGTTATGACTAAAATATTTTGTTTACCCTGAAATTTGATGTGTATTTTTTTGAGAACTTAGAATTACTACTTAATTATATTATAGTTTCTTTTTTTTTTTTTTATTATATACATTGATATGTTTAATGCACTTGAATATTTTTGGTGTATGAATTTTTTAGATATTGAAATCAAATTTAAAAAAGTGATTTTCGTTGTTATTATTAGATATTAATGTAATGCATTTTTTTTATAAAAAAATTGAAAAGTTTAGAGACGGAATTGGAATTAGTGACCAAAATTTTAATAAAAATAATAGATCCAGTCACAAACTTCGTCTCTAGAAAATCAATTAAAAGTGGTTGCTAAATCAATTCAAAGTGGTTGCTAAATCAGTGTGAAAATCAATTAAAAGTGGTTGCTAAATCAGTGTGAAAATCAATTCAAATGACATAGAAAATCAATCCAAAGTGATTGTTAAATCAGTCTCAAGTATTGGTCACTAAATCAGTCTCCGAATTAGGTCGCTAAATCGATCACTAAATATCAGCTGTTGATTCAGTCGACACCAACTCCGAAATATCAGTCACTAAAAAGCGAAATTTCTAGTAGTGAAATATACACAAATTCAAAATAGGGGTTATCATATAAGAGCTTGTGGTGCTCATTCACTTGGGAGGGGCTAATCTTTGTCCCGTGAACCCTATCCAATGCATGTTTTCTTTTGATCATAGCATGTTTGTCCTAAACAATAGATGCTTAAATTTCAAGCAAATTATTGATACTATGAAAGAAAACCATTTCAAAGAGATATTCATTATATGTTTTGATATACACATAAAGTGTTAATAAGTGTAAATTAATATATGAGAAAACTAGTTTGTTCAAATCATGTAGTAAAAAATGACAAGAAACTTAGCTCGTTTCAGTTATTCGAAATAAATTACCATAGTCCTCTTGTTAAAAATCTGACGTCATCTTGTTGACTAGTAGGGTTCAACTTGTTGATGTGCCGAAGTTAAAGGGTTTGGCATCAACTAATTATTTAAATGAAGAGTTCCTTTTATTTGAATTTAATTGTTAGGTGGGGACCTACCTTTACCGAGGATCCCAAGTTAGTTTATGGTGGAGCCATAGTTAGCCTTCTAACGTGTCGAGGTCCTTTCATCCAAGCTGGAGAGCTAAGTGGGAACATGATTTGTTGAACATATGCAAAACCTTTAGGTGTCATATAAAATATCAAATATAAATTAGATATTATACATAATTTAATACCACAAATGTATGATGAAAATGCCTTAGGCTCTGTTATTTGGAATTGTTTGGACTTTGTTTAGCTTCAACTATTTCACTCCAATTCTTTGTTTTGATGGACTTCTGTTACTTGTGGTAATTTTTTTCACTTATATTCTGATAGGAATGGGCTGGGCCCCACAAGTGATGAGGGGGATCTCTTAGTAAATAGAGATGAGGTGGGGCCTAAGCAATGGCAAGTATATGTGAGAAAGAATAAGAAAGGGGATGCAGAAAAATAATGATTGCCTAGCTGGCATAGGGAGTTAATATTCCACTAATAAATAGGAATTAATATTCCACTAATAAAGGGGAGTGTGTCCAGAGATAGCTGGATGGTTTTTATTTCATTTTTCAGTTACACCTTAGAGGTTGGGCAGTAAGAGAATTGTTTTCTCTAACTGAGGAGCATTAGCTCTGGAATCATTTTCTGTTTTCTTATCAATTAATACAATAATTCTTTTCATCTAATTCAATCTTATCTCTGCTCTATCAATTGGTCCGACCTGCTACGTTCATGCAAACCAGAATGGACGCAAGAATCACCGGAGTGGAGGAGCGTTTGGGACGTGTGGAGGACAGCATTGAGTCTTTACGTGACTTCATTGGTTCTGAAATTCAGAGGGCTTTGACGGCGGTTCAAGACAATATTACAGCGGTTCCCTCGCCGTTAGATGAGTTCCGTTTAGCTGCGAAGAAGGTGGAATTGCCGGCGTTTACCGGTGATGATCCAGTGGCTTGGATCACTCGAGCAGAAACGTATTTCGACGTACAACGCATTTCGGCAGACGTGAGAATTCAATTGACGAAGCTCAGTATGGAAGGTCCTACGATTCATTGGTTCAATTTATGGCACGATTCTACGGAGGATCTGTCTTGGGAGAGTTTGACGGAGGCGTTGATCGTTCGTTTTGGTGGTGGTCGTTTGGAGAACCCCTTTGAAGAATTAAAGGAATTAAAACAATCTGGATCTGTTGAGGATTACATTGCTGAATTCGAATTGTATTCTTCACAGTGTGGCCGTTTACCAGAACAACAGTTTCTTGGTTATTTCATTGGTGGTTTACGTCATGACATTCGTTCTCGTGTGCGTACCTTCAGGCCTCGTAATCGTTACTTAGCGATGCAATTGGCTACAAACCGGGTCAAGGTTCTTGGGCCCGATTTCAAAAACCTAATTGGGCCAATCGCGAAGGGGAAGGGAACAGATTTGCAAACCCTAACCAGACTAGTAACAATGTGGGTAAAATGCGTACCGGGCTGGGTCCTGGATCTCAAACCGGGTCAACACACCCTCCCAATTCTACTCCTCCTTCACGTCTTAACTCTAGTGACGTTTCACGCCGTCACTCACGCGGCGTTCGCCATTTACCAAGCGCAGAGGTTAATGAGCGTCGCGCGAAGGGACTCTGTTTTCGTTGCAATGAACGATGGGATCCCCTCCATCAATGCGCAACGAAGCAGTTACGATTGATTATCTTGGGGGACGATGAAGTGGTCAACGATGAAGGAGAGATTGTGGTGCTGGAGGCCAAGTCGGAAGAAGAGATTGCACAAGAGGAGTTAGAATGTAAAGGGATGGGAGTTTTCGGTGTATCCACCACTCCAAACCAGGTTCGAACAATGAAAATAGAGGGCTGTTTGCAAGGTGCGCCTATTTTGGTTCTTATTGACAGTGGAGCCACGCATAATTTCATATCTCCTAAGGTGGTTGAAGCTCTAGGGCTGCCTATGGTACCTTCTACTCCCTTGGGCGTCAAGTTAGGAGATGGTCATCGTGTCCTAACTATGGGTAGGTGTAAGGGAATTCAGATGGATGTGGGAACGGTGCAGATTTGTTTTGATGCTTATGTGTTGGAGTTAGGGGGTGTGGATCTGATTTTGGGAGTTGTTTGGCTGGAAACTTTGGGGAAGGTGACCATGGATTGGAAAGAAATGTCTATGGTGTTCAACCATAAGGGCAGTATGGTGAAACTCCTTGGCCAAGCCTTAGATGAGAAGATGGCTACTTTCCAAAGCATCATCACTTCTTCCCGGCTAATAACAGACTGCGAATGGCCTACCTTGATGGAGGTGGTAGGTTCACAAGTGCCTCGTGTCTCAGATCAACAGACTAAGGAGTTGCAAAAGTTGTTAGATCAGTTTGCTATTGTATTTAAAGAAATCCAGGGTCTTCCTCCTACAAGAAACATTAGCCATTCCATTGAACTTCTGCAGGGTGCTGGTCCGGTAAGTGTGAGGCCTTACAAATATCCTCATTTACACAAGGATGAAATTGAAAAACAGATTCAGATCCTTATGCAGCAGGGGGTGATTCGAAACAGCACTAGTGCTTTCTCTAGCCCCGTTATTTTGGTCAAGAAGAAGGATCAATCTTGGCGCATGTGTGTAGATTACCGTGCACTTAACAAGGTTACAATTCAAGATAAGTATCCTATCCCTGTGGTAGATGAATTGTTAGATGAGTTACATGGCTCGGGTTATTTCTCTAAGATTGATCTTAAATCTGGTTATCATCAAATTCGTATGAAGGAAGAGGATATTCATAAAACTGCATTTCGTACTCATGAGGGTCACTATGAGTTTATGGTGATGCCATTTGGCCTTACCAATGCCCCTGCAACCTTTCAATCAGTGATGAATGATATTTTTAAGCCTTTTTTAAGGAAGTTTGTATTGGTTTTTTTTGATGACATACTAGTGTACAGCGATAGTTGGACTGCTCATTTGCAGCACTTGGAGATGGTTCTAAACATTTTGAAACAACATCAGTTTGTGGCTAACGGAAAGAAGTGTGCTTTTGGTAAACACCAAGTTGAATACTTGGGTCATGTCATTTCCAAAGCAGGGGTTGCTGTGGATCCTGCCAAGGTTAGCAGTGTGTTACAATGGCCAGTCCCTAAGAAAGTCAAGGGGGTGAGGGGTTTTTTGGGATTAACAGGTTACTATAGAAAATTTATAGCTAACTATGGGAATATTGCTAAACCCTTGACCGAGTTGACAAAGAAGGATGGTTTTAGATGGAATGTTGCGGCTGCCGAAGCTTTTGAGAAATTAAAAGTAGCTGTTACAACTGCCCCAGTTTTAGCTATGCCTAATTTCAAATTCCCTTTTGAAATTGAATGTGATGCCTCTGGAAAAGGGGTTGGTGCTGTATTGTTGCAATCTAAACATCCCATTGCGTATTTTAGCAAGGCTTTTGAATCATCTAGGCTATCTAAATCGGCCTATGATAAGGAGTTAATGGCTTTGGTGTTAGCTATTCAACATTGGAGACATTATTTGTTAGGAAGGCGGTTTGTGGTTTATTCTGATCAAAAGAGCCTAAAACACTTGTTACAGCAACATATTACCACAACAAATCAACAGGAATGGATGGCTAAGTTGTTGGGTTTTGACTTTGAGGTGGTATATAAGGCGGGAGTGGAGAATAAGGTGGCTGATGCTTTATCTAGACAACATGAGGATGCTGAAATTCATGCTCTTAAATCCTATCCTATTTGGCAGCAGAGCAGCCAATTGCAACAAGAGGTATCGAAGGATCCCTGGCTTAAAAGCATTGTGGAGGCTATTCAAAAGGATGTTACTGCCAAACCTGGGTTTTCCTTAAAAGGTGGCATCTTATTCTACAAAAATAGGTTAGTTATACCGGCTAACTCACCACTTATTGAAGATCTACTTAAGGATTTTCATTCTTCCCCTAGTGGGGGTCACTCCGGCTACCTACGCACTTATAGGAGAATGGCAGGCACTTTATATTGGCAAGGGATGATGAAAAGGGTGCAAGATTTTGTGAAAGCTTGTGACACTTGTCAACGTCAAAAATATGCCGCGACTACGCCTAGTGGGTTACTACAGCCGCTACCTATTCCAGTTTTGGTGTGGAGTGAGATATCTATGGATTTCATTACTTGTTTGCCCAAAAGTAATGGATTTGAAGCTATTTTGGTGGTGGTGGATCGTCTCTCCAAGTATAGTCATTTCATTCCTCTTAAACATCCATTTACTGCTCGCTCCATTGCTGCTATTTTTGTGAAGGAGGTGGTTAGACTGCATGGAATTCCGGAGTCAATTCTTAGTGATCGTGATCCCTTGTTTGTGAGTATTTTTTGGAAAGAGTTGTTCAAGCTAGTAGGTACGGTGCTTAAAATGTCTTCGGCATACCATCCCCAAACTGATGGCCAAACAGAAGTGATTAATCGCTGTTTAGAGGCCTATCTACGTTGTTTTATTGCAGATCAACCTAAGTCATGGGCACATTGGATTCCGTGGGCAGAACTATGGTACAATACCACATTCCATGTTTCCACAGGGTTTACCCCTTTTGAGGTGGTGTATGGCAGGAGACCTCCAGTATTGGTGCATTTTTTGGAGGGAGAAACCAGAGTAGAAGCTGTAGCCCAGGAGTTAAGAGACAGGGATGAAGCTTTGCGTCAATTGAAAGCTAATTTACTCAAAGCTCAAGAGTACATGAAATACCAAGCTGATAAAAAACGCAAGGCAGTTCAATTTGAGATTGGTGATTGGGTTTTCCTCAAATTACGTCCCCATCGACAGCAATCGGTGGTGCATAGAATTCATCAAAAATTGGCTCCCAGATTTTTTGGTCCTTATCAAGTCATTAAGAAGATAGGGCAGGTTGCTTACAAGCTACAGTTACCAGCAACATCTAAAATACATCCTACTTTTCATGTTTCTCTATTGAAGAAAGCTGTAGGCAATTATACTGCTACAACTCAATTACCTAGCAGTTTGGAGTCTGACACTGGGGATATTATTCCTGCTAAGGTTTTGTCATGGAGGGATAAGTTTGATGGTGGGCAGCATAAGCGAGAATGGTTGATTCAATGGGAAGGCATGGATGTCGGAGATGCTACCTGGGAAGAGGAACTGCTGCTGAAGAGTCAATTCCCTGATTTGCGCCTTGAGGACAAGGCTACTGTTGAAGGTGGGGGTGATGATAGGAATGGGCTGGGCCCCACAAGTGATGAGGGGGATCTCTTAGTAAATAGAGATGAGGTGGGGCCTAAGCAATGGCAAGTATATGTGAGAAAGAATAAGAAAGGGGATGCAGAAAAATAATGATTGCCTAACTGGCATAGGGAGTTAATATTCCACTAATAAATAGGAATTAATATTCCACTAATAAAGGGGAGTGTGTGCAGAGATAGCTGGACGGTTTTTTCATTTTTCAGTTACACCTTATAGGTTGGGCAGTAAGAGAATTGTTTTCTCTAACTGAGGAGCATTAGCTCTGGAATCATTTTCTGTTTTCTTATCAATTAATACAGTAATTCTTTTCATCTAATTTTATCTTATCTCTGCTCTATCAGGAGAACTTAGGGAAATCGTTTATTACATATTTGTAAGTTGTTTTCAGCTTATTTTCATAAAGACTCTAAGATAGTTTATGAAAACAATTTGTAACTTATATGCAAACATTTTAACTTTATTTTATTTTTTGTTTATAGAAATAGCTTTTACATAAACACTAATATGATAAGCGCTCAATTAAGTTGTTCATCCAAGAAAGTAGTAAGTGAATAATTGATTTTTATACTCTAAGAGGACCAACTAAAATGTGAGGGTTACTTACTCCATTAAAGAACTCAATGTATACATTATATTTCACCAATCCAACCACCAAATTAAAGATCTTATTGATTAGATCAAGTCCACAAAATTTTGCAAATTTCAAAACTAAATGATATCCTTCATCAAATATCTTAAATTTAACGTGTAATGTACTTTTCTTAAACTTTTGTGTGCATGATCATTGAGGTAAAATCACAATACCCAACAGCTGGAATGAAATTTAATATGTATGTTGAGTTAATAACTAATCAAAGTTACTCTATAGGTTGTTAGCGTTTGAAGCTGTTTGCAATGGAAGTAAATCAGAAAAAGGAATATAATGAAATGAATGTGTTATCTTTTATTGAGAAATGAATATGTTATTTATACATAGTTTCTATTACATTGTTTCTGCAAGTGGTTAGTCAATTAGTTGATCACATACAAGCAAAACTTAACTTGAATTACAAAACTGAATATGGAGAACGTTTAACGTTCTCCGTTTTTCTGACACTCAAAACCAAAAACGTTCTTGGTTTCCAACACTTTCCCTTAATTCAAGTTTCTAAGTGATTTTACACTTAGCAATCTTCTTATCTCTTCAAATCTACTTGTCTTCAAGGCCTTGGTCATTATATCATCCAGTTGATTTTTGTCATCAAAGTGCATGCCAACTTAAACAACGGACGCTCTGAAAAGAGTATTATGTGAAGGGGTGTGGCCTGTCATCCACTAACTGGTTAATCCACTTTTGTTGATTTTTCAAACAAAACACATAGCAGATTTCCAGCAACATTTGACAACAGCTTCTCAAACCGTAAATTTTGGGAATCCGATACAAGAAGCTCGGAACATCTTTGTGTTGAAGGTTGACAACAACGTATTGCACGACGTCGAGGACCTCGACAAACTTTGTCGTCAATTGTTCGTCAGAGCCGGCGCAAATTTTTAACCTGATAGAAAGGCCTCAAAGATTTTTTTTTTTATTTTAAATTTTAATATTCTGCAAACTAAAATTCATAAATTTTATATAAATCTAATATTGTCTCGATAAATATTAGATCAATTGACTTTATTATCAATCATAAAAAAAATATTATACAATATTAATTATATTAATTTAATAAATAATGTAAGATTTAAATGTCAATTTAAAAATATAAATCAGACAATTTAAAATTATAAAAATAAAAAAAAGCGAAGATTTTATTAAATCGCAAAAAAGACTACATACATTTATCAAAACAACGAAAACAAGTAAAATTAAAACATATATGGATTATTCCTATACATGTTTCAGATATTTATTAATAGAAAAAGATCTTTGTTAAACTTATTAATGTAGATTTTCTTAAAAATTAATCTTCAAACACTTATCTTAGTTTTACGTTTCAAAGTTATGCAACATAAGAAATATTAGTTATAAATTGAGAAATCATGAATAGGGTGTGGAGGAGGCGAAATTCGTCCCCGCCCCACCCCGTTGCCATGCCTAATCATGAAACAAGTAATAAATACATTGTTAACCGAAGAAATAATAGTAATAAATTGAGAAATCATGAGACAAGTAATGAACACATTGCTTACATGAGCTCTTGTAGTGATACAACTTATACACACTATTTTTTTTTTCTTCAACTAAAAGATGGAAAATTCCACATGAGTTTTTGATATGTTGTGAAACAGTTGAAATATCTTATTTATCAACGTTTGAAAATGTTATTTTTGTTTTATGTCTCACAACTTGTTAGATCGACTCTATCTATTGCCTCCTCTTCTCCAACGGAATCAGTGAGCTTGGTTTGATGACATTTAGT
>NC_021167.2:19155032-19167998 GCF_000331145.2 Cicer arietinum | reverse complement strand
GAAAAAGCGCTGTAAATGGCTTAAAAAAAGCGCTGTAAAATCCGTTTTTTCGCGTAGTGTGAATAATTATTGTTTTGATATCATAATACAATTCAAGATAGTAATCATAAAATGAGATAAAAGTATATTAAATAATGAGAGAATTATTCAATTACATTAAAATAGTACAAAATTTATATAACTAGTAATATAACTAACTATATCAACTACTTAACTAACTATTGTTTAACAGAATCCATGCATGTTTATCATATTCATTAATTTGTTATCAGCTAGAATGGAAATTTCCAAGCAAGTTTTTCGGTATAATTTCTTAATGAAACATAAATTTTGCTTGAGCCTTGAGGATTTAAATAAATAATTATGGTTGTTAAAGTACTGCACATTTGTCCTAAGAATAAAGTATGTGCTCATATTCACTTCAGTTTTGAATTTATTGTTACATGAAAGCAGAAGATTACTGTATCTACCAGATGGCAAATCTTTGTTTGTTGGTTTGAAATACTTCAATTTTTTTGTCACAAGTCATATGTGGATTTGAAAAGTTTTCAAATGTTACAGTAATTTTATGACATTCTTCTATTTAACCTACCATATAATTGGTCTATTATGAAATCTTACAATTTGGTAGATGTTATAATTACATATTAATAACATACACGAAAATAACATAAATTTCTGATAACAGTATTACTATTAATATCTTTAATCGTAGGTGGATGTTTCTATGATATGTCAAAATATACGTAGTTTGTCTCGTTTTTTTTTAACAATTTTCAAACTTTTGATACTTTTAAGCTACTTATATATTTATGTATATGCAACATTAAAATTGAAAACAATTGTGGCAACATGCACTTGCAACACATCTCACTATCAATCTAAAACAAAACCAAATATCAATTCCCACAAATTCTTAAATGCGGAACCACGTTCGCATTGCCAATACATGATACAACAATACTCTATTACAACACGATATAATGAAAAGACAATAAAATTGTGTACCTAGATAGTTTTTTAAA
Source organism: Cicer arietinum (assembly GCF_000331145.2). Classification (NCBI taxonomy): domain Eukaryota; kingdom Viridiplantae; phylum Streptophyta; class Magnoliopsida; order Fabales; family Fabaceae; genus Cicer; species Cicer arietinum. The sequence goes on along the minus strand of NC_021167.2, from coordinate 19,166,973 downwards.
GGCATTATTGAAACGCACTAAATTAATACGTGGTTCCATAAATAATCATTAACATAACAACTCCCTTTTCATAACTAACAAATCACATGAATAATCTAAACTTTCATGTGCTTAAAGTTCTCAATAATGAAAACCAATTCATCTCCACGATCCATGTTTTTTTATCTAAGAAACTTATACCAACCTTGCCCATAGTATACATTGTTGTCTCCCCATGAGTGATAAACATTGCAAGGAAAATTCATCTCCATGTATACTTATATAAGATTATTTTTCATCAAGCATGTTTAGCTTTAGATGTTATTTGGAAAATGTTAAGTTTGAAAAACAATGTATTTGTTAGTCTTCATAACTAATGTAATCAGATAATACAAAATCTATAAAAATTCTTTTATAAGAAAATTACAAGATCTTATTGTCCACTAGCAATTTAAAAAAAAAAAAGTTTTGTAGGTATCATTCAATTACAAACAATAAAAGAAAAGTTGCTGAAAACATGAAAATACATTAAACCAAAATTTGAGTTTTCAATGTACAAAAGGCATGATATCCTTATCACTTAATCTAAATATTTTAAAGAGACATATGGTTTATTTTAGCATTAGATCAAGAAACAAATTGATACCTTAATTACAATTTAATTGTATAATTTTTTATTAAATCAAAATCAACAAAATGGGATAATCAATAGCCATTTATTTGTAGTAACAATCGATTATTGAAAATAATTTAACATCAACGTTGCCTTTTTTATATTTATATAACATATATTTTGTTAACTTCCATAATAGTTTTAAAATGGATATTCGATAGTGTTTATTTTAATGTACTATCATATATTGTGTTAATTGATAGTTTAAACTTTAATATCAAGAAAAAAAAAAACATCGCGAACCTATATAATACTAGTTTTTTCACAAAATTTTAACTCTAAAGCTGAAACAATTAATAAAAGTATAGGGATCATTTGCATGTGCTTGATGTACAGTTTATTAATTCCTACAAATAGAACTGATACTTTTTGTCTCATATGCAGCTAATGGCTCAAAGTAACGTTTACAAGTGCAATATAGGTGAGAGCTTTACTGGAATTGATATCGATCGATATGTTGATATGTAACTTTTACTCTTTGTTTATTTTTATTTTTTTACTTTGTTAAATTTTATAACCTTCATTTAATTGGATTTAAATGCACGATTAAACATTTGCATAATATCTTATATATATATTTTAATTGTTTCAGTAAAAATAAAAAAATTCAAGTTATCACATTTGACACAATAAAAAAATAACTCAATTTCCACTTAATTTATAATTATAATAGTTTCTCTAAAATAACTGAAGTACAATGATCCTAATCTTATCTAGTGTCATTAGCATAGTAGAGCTTCTTTCAATTTCAATTATCTGGACTTTAAGATTCATACTATGTAGAAACCGATGATTTTTCAAATGCACACACAGTGGCGGAGCTTGAACGAAAATCTTGGGGTGGCCGACATAAAAATATAATATATAAATTAAATATATAAATAATATTATATAACAAAAATTTAAGTTGTAATAAATACAAAGTGAAGTATCAACTAATTTAACTACATGACTTAAAAATATCTTAAAGTAATGCTCTACGCTCTTTAATTAACTTGAAATCATTAATAATAAACTCAGAACTGATACTTGCAGCAATTTCCCTTTCAATATAAACCGTCATGCTATCTGCCAAAAAGTCAGCTTCCATCTTGTTTCTTAACTTTGATTTAATAATTTTCATTGCTGAAAAAGATCTAGTGGCAGTAGAAACCGGAAGAGTCATGATAAGACGAAGTAGTCTATCAATCAAGTAGAAATTTTGCGTCTTTTCAATTGCAACCAAACATGAGCACAATTCTTGGATAGTTGATAAATTATTCAAATTTAAATCTTGACGAGCATCAACCAAGAAATGTTGGAGTTGAAATTTCAAATTAATTTTCTCTTGCATGTTGAAATCCACAGGGTAATATTTTTCAACTAGAGTGCAAATTTTTTCAATTTATGTGCGACAAAAAACTCAAACACTTCATATAGACATAAAATCAAACACCTTATGTGCGACAAAAAAACTCAAACACTTTACATTGACATAAAATCAAACACCTTATGTGCAACACAAAAACTCAAAAAAATCAGCACTAACGTCTAATTGAAACTCCAAATCAAAATTCCAAACTCCAAATCAAAGATTCAAACTCAACACTAACAATGTAAGCTTTAAATTTCATGCTAACATAAATCAAACCTAACAAAAATCAGCAATAACAAAATAGAAATTCGATCCTTTTGAGAGTTTCAGCGAACAAAGCAGTCAGGCAGAGGCGATTGTCGTGAATCCGATTATGGAAGAGGGAGAGAGGAAGGCTGCTGTAACTTGTAAGCAAGAGGGAAAGAATCAGAGAAGAGAACAGAGAAGGAGAGAGGCTGGATGGAAGAGAGAAGAAGAAAGAGAAAACTGAATTAGGTTTAGGTATTCTTGTAATTCTTTGGTTTTAATATGGGCATTTTAGTCATTTTACCCCCCCCCCCTGCACACACACACAAATAATCAAAGGAGGTGAGCAATTGAATTACAAGAAATACAGTTATAATAGAGGAAAAGCTAGAACAATTAGAAAAATAACATATAGAAATGTTTAAATTAAGTTGGTTTGAAGAATAATGTCCTTTAACCATTATTTTTGTGATAACAAAGAATATAAAAGAACAATTTATACTATAATATGTGTCTAAGTATGCAGATCTTTTGAGGAGTTTTTCTTAGTGAATCATTTGATCAAATAAGCGTATCATTTGGTTCTTCTGATGTGAATCATCTGGTCAACCTTATTCCTTTAAAGGTCATCATCATTTGGTCAACATAATGATAAAATTCAATCGTGCCATTGTCAATCATCTGAAAAAAGCACACCTAGCACAAAACATGAAGCGTATGTTACTTCATTTGGTGTGATTCGTATGGAAGATCAATTTGTTCATTAGTTGTGTTTTGCCTTGAAGAACAATCATTTGCAATCAAACAAAATTTGTCTTAAACAAGAGAAATTTATGAAGAAGATAGTATGGAGCTAAAAGGAAGTATTTAAGGAATAAATTTTGAAATTTACTAAGTTTTCCTTATAAGACATTTTTGTACAAGTTATGGACAACATTCTCTTCAAAGGTATGAAAAGTTCCATTATATATAGGTCATGATTCTCATAGTACTATTAGTACTTCTACCACTTTGCAAAAGCAATAATAATACTACACACATATATGTAGAAAGTTGTTCACTTATTAGTGTGTTCTCAAATCTCTATAAAAGAGTTATGTGGACTTCATTTTCATTTTAACTTAGCCAAGTTGTGGCTTGAATCCTTAAAGGGTTTGATTGTAGTAAGCTAAAAGTTTGGGAAAACCTAGGGTATAGTTAGTTGACATTATTACACTCTGGTGGTTTGTATTTCGGAGATTATTTGAGATGTAGATAAAAGATTGTTAAATTCTTCATTTGTGAAAGATAGTTTATGTCTTTGTAGGAAAATAAACTATTTTATATTTGGATTTGATGTTTTCTCTGAATTTTTGAACTGCACTCAGAGGAATAAAAATGTAGAGATTATTGCCGAAATAAAAATATAGAGATAACTGTCGAAATATTTTCTTTTAAAAGTAAGATTGTAAAAGAAAAGAGTTAAGTGAAACAGGAAAAACAACTGGAAGGATTTTCTTCAACCTATTATATGTTTTTTAGGGGATGCATGTTAAGTATTACCACTTTTTTTTTCTCACAAGTCATATGTGCATTCTTATATTTAACCTACAATATAATTGGTCTATTATGAAATTTTACAATTTGGTGGATGTTATAATTAGACATTAATAGCAAACATACATGAAAACAACATAAATTTCTAATAATTGTGTTGCTATAAATATCTTTAATAGTAGGTGAGTGTTTCTATGATATGTCAAAATATATGTAGTTTGTCTTGTTTTCCTTTGACAATCTTCAAACTTTTGATACTTTTAAGCTACTAATGTATTTATGAATATGCTACATTAAAATTGGAAACAACTGTTGCAACAAACACCTGCACAACATCTCACGGTGAATTTAAAACAAAATCAAATCTCCATTTCCACAAATACTTGTATGTGAAACCACATTCGCATTGCCAATACATGACACAACAATACTCTACTACAACACACATATAATAAAAAGGCAATAAGATTGTGTACCTAGATAGTTTTTCAAAGACATTATTGAAACGCACTAAATTAATACATGATTCCATAAATAGTCATTAACATAAAAACTCCGTTTTCATGACTAACAAATCACATGAATAATCTAAATTTTCAAATGCTTAAAGTTCTAAATAGTGAAAACCAATTCATATCCATGATCCGTGTTCTTTGATCGATCAAACTTATACCAACCTTGCCCAACATAGTATGCATTGTTGTCTCCCCATGAGTGATAAACATTGCAAGGAAAATTCATCTCCATGGATAGTGACGTAGGCACTACTAGAAAAACAGGATTTAGCGTCGGCCCAAAGCCAACGCTAATAGGGCAAAAGCTGACGCTAACGTCGATTTAGCGTCAGTGTCGGGCCTAGGCTAAAACGATCGAAGCTAATTATTAGCGTCGGCCAAATATCATTCGACGCTACACCGACGCTATGTGTAAAATTGAAACATCTGACGCTAAAAATGTCAGTTGCCACGTCAGCAGGGGGAAAAATAGTTGTGTCGGATGGCCGACGCTAACGTCAACAAACAATAGTCAACAAATTTGTAGCGTCAGCTGACCGACGCTAAAATCAATATAAAAGTCAACTGTATTTATATTGTAGCCCCTGCTTAATTTCATTTTTTTAATAATATAATTGATTGCTAATAAACATTAAAAGTCATTCATTGATAGCATAACAAACGCACCAGAGTATTAAATAACATAACAAAATATCATGTGTTCTGAAACTACAAAATAACAAATAATATCGAATAACAACTTTAACAAAGTTACTTAATACATAATTGTCAACCAATTACTACAAAAAGTAAGCATAACTATGACATTAAGGTTCGTCCAGCGACACGTCGTCCAAATTATGATCGTAATGAGGATGCGAAGGAGGATGACTCGCAGTAGATGATCCACTAGCTGATTGACGGTGCAAAACGTCAATTTTATCTCCAAAGCATTGCTTTAATGCATCAAAATCATTCTCTAACTTCTTTGAACGCTCCCTAGCCTCTTCGGCGACCTTTGTAGCCACTTGATCCTGGGCCACTGCATCTTGAGCAATTTGTTCAGCTCTAATTCTAGCTGGCCTCTCCGCTTCTAAAGACATCCCAGTCATAGAATTAGAAGGATTCTGGGAATGTTGTGTAAGCGATACACACCCCTGTCGGATGTTAATGGACAAGTCTCTCGTACCATAAACTCGACCACGAGTGCAACCCCCTGCAGATTCAGTCAATAACTTAAGTATTGTCCCTCCATCTATCTCTTTAACACTTTCTTCACTTGTTTCGCCAATTTGTGTTTGTACTTCCTCCATTTTTTTTTTAAATGTTCCCTGATAAATGGAATAAATTTATGATGTAATATATGATCAAATTTCTAAAATAAATTAAACAAACAAGTGTATAATAAAGGGATTGCTCTTCTAGGTATAAATGACATCATATTATTTTTTGGTTGATTTGTAATATAAAGAATTTGCATAAAGAATTTACATAAATATAGAACATACATAGGTAGATTATGCGCGACTATCAACCCAAGCGCCATTTTTCCTCTTGTGGGTTGTCAAAAATAACTCATCTGGAAGTAAATCTCTTTGAAGGTTATTTCTCTACAAATAAAATCAAGATTATTAGATCACAACTCAGAATTAGATATCATAACATTAAATTGTATTAATTTTAAGTAAATGTAAATTTAATACATACGAGCTCTATCGCAACATCAATATGAGCCTTGCGGCCTGAGGTGTGGACAACCCCGCCTCTTGTTGAAGCTCGATTGGTCTTATTTTAGTTGAAGATGTTCTTGAATGATGTACATTCCCAATATGCTTGAAGACCAGTCCCTTTTTTCCTCACCTTTGTAAGCATATCTGATAGTCTTTTAGCGACCTTTTGTTCAAACAGATGTTTCACAATATCATTATGACAAGGATCCCACGATACCTTCTCCTAGGAATAACAAAAAGTATATATGTAATAACTACTATCAACAAAATAGATTACACAATTCTCCCTATATATGCTAGAAAAATGAATTGAACATATAATTATATTCAAAGGCTTACCGCAAACTTTTCAAACTAATCTTGTCTAATTATGTCAGTGGTTGCACTCCAACCATAGATAGGCTCACGAAATTGTTTTTGTATGGCATACCTAACGGCATCTGCAACTGCATTGCTAGGAGTGAGTCTGCATTAATGTATTGAAGAAATAAAGTATTAAGTAAATAATATGTGTCTATACTTATGCTTCTAATATTAAGAAAATAAATCATTGTTGTAACTTACCCTTTACCATAAGGTCGTATAATGGTTTTTTCATTATCATCTCTCACAAGCACGATAGGAGGAATGTTCCCTTGACCCACCTCCTTATCATCTTGGTTGTGGTCCCCAATTTCCACCCTATCCTCATGACCATCGGAAGTTTGTTCCACATTCTTCTCTACCAAAGCCTCACGTGGGGAATGTTGTGAAGAGGCACCCATGGTATGAATACTTAAACCTGGAGTCGACATAAAGACAAATACCTCAAGGGTTGAGGCATGGATGGGAGATGGTGTCGAGTGGGATGGTGGTGTTATAGTATCAGTAGGTGCTACAATCTTAGTTGATGTTGGAGGCTGAGACGGGGCTGGAGACGAACAATGAAGTGGCCAAGTGGTAGACAAGTTGCGACGTATGACATCCCGCTGCTCATTAAGTTTATCCGGTCGCAATATATTTGGTTTACCCCTAGTAGGATGAGCCTTTCCTTTATCACCGCCACCTTTGTTAGTCATTTGTTGTTATAAAGTAAAAAAGAGTAAATAAAAAATGTCACATAAGTACAAAATGAACAGTGCAATACAAAATACATAATACAATTTATCAAAATACAAGTTGCTTAAGTAGACAATTTATCAAAATACATAATAAAGAACCCGCAAGTTGTAATATGTTCGATCACAAAATACATAATACATAAACAATTTATCAGAATCAACAAGTGGCTTAAGTACAAAATACACAGTGTAATACAAAATACATAAAATAAACTCTAATATTATGCAATACAAAATACTACTGTAATATGTTTGATCACTATCCTTTCTCCCTTCACTACAATCTTCAATCAAAATCCTTCGAACACATCTACTTGTGAGTTGTCACGTAAACAAGATATGGATTCTATTTCTGCAATTGGTAGAACATGTAACATCCCATCAGACTGATAAGGCATTTCATCCTCTGTGTTGTCAATCTCCACGTGACCCCTTGGTTTTGTGGTAATTGCCAAACACCATCCACGCTTATCTCTACATATTTCTGGATAGTGGACATAATACACTTGTCTTGTTTTTTGCACCAGGATGAAAGGATCATAAAGATGATAACGTTTATCCATCTTAATATCAACAATTTGATATTGTGGATGAATCATTGTACCCCTATTTTTTGTTGGGTCAAACCATTCACAATAAAATAATGCAACCTTGTCCTTCAGACCAAAGTAATCTAGTTCTATGATATAGTTGATCGTGCCATAATAATCATCTTCTCCTCCTTCAGTAAGACCCCTTACACGCACCCCACTATTGATTGTCTTTTTATCAATGTTGTAGGCCTTAGTGTGAAAAGTGTACCCGTTAACAAAGTAAATGTTCCAAGATATTGCCATTGATGAAGGACCACGAGATAGTGCTATTATGTCTTTGTTGGTCACTTCATTTGCCTCGTTATTTACATATGCTTTCAGCCATATCGGAAACTCTGCATGTATACGTCTAGATGTGTCTTCTTCATTGATTGAGTGATTCTCCAAGAATAAGATGTCAACAATCACATAGTTCATAAGTAAATATGTATTATGGTTTGCATCAATATAATTTTCCACGCATTATGATGAACACTTACTCAAGATATGGTTAAATTTCATCACAATTAATCAACACGTGTACTTGAGCAGATTTCCATTCGTTATCTGTTAGATAATGTGTTCTAGACTTCCCATTAGGTCGACCTCGTTTCAGCAAGATGGATAGTGAAGGTTGGAGATCATCACATTCTAAATGACGATTATTACTTAAATTGGTGGTCGGCAACAAATTGAATGACTTGAAATAATGAGAACAAAAATAAGTTGTCTCATGTTGTATATAGTCGGCGCATATGGAGCCTTCAACCCTAGCCTTGTTTGTCACTGTCCGCTTTGAGACTCCCATTGAGTTGAAGAAACCTTGTCGCGGCCTAAAATTTCGAGTTTTTCCTCGAATTCTGTGGAGTCACCACCAAAATTTATTTTAAAATAGGAAAAATATTGGGAAACCCTTAAAAAAAATAAAAATGGTCTTTGAAACCAGATTTTGAGTTCGGGAGTCGATTATGCGTAGGGAAGGTACTAGCACCCTACGACATCCGCTAAAAACGGCTACCTATAATTAAATGTGCAAAATTATATCAACTTAACTATATTTATTTCTCTTTATTATTAAATATGGATATAAAATTAATTTTTATAAATATGATTTTTTGAGATAAAAGCGTGTTTAAAAGAGTAAAAAAAAAGTTTTTATTATTGTGCTTGACAAGAGTGTGATCTTGCTCCTACGTATCTCCCGGTGCGATGGAAAAATCAAAGCTACATAGTTCTTGGTAGAAAATGTGGATATGTTGATTGCTTTTAAATAAATTTTTTTTGACAAACATAAAGAAATAAACTTGCTTGATTTGAATAATTATCTTAAAATATGAATTTTAAGACGATCGAATTGTACAACACGTGTCTCAAAATTCAAGGAGTAAAAAGATGTCACATCTTATTTAATCCTCTTAAGAATATTTTATTTTTTATTTTTAAATTGAATTTCAAAACAAACAAATAGTTTAATTTGTATCTTAACAACTCCAAGATTAAAAAATAATAATAATAATAATAATAATAATAATTAAATTTTTAAAAATAAGTTTTAGAGTTATCAAAATATATAATTTGTATTATGTAACTCCGAGATTAAAATATTTTAATTAATTTTAAATAATTTTTATGATTAATTTGTTTATGAATTTTTAGTTTATTAATTTATTTGCGATTATGAGATTTAGAACTATCAAATTGTCACAATTTGTATTCTAATAACTCAAAGATTAAAAAGATGTCACATCTAGTTAATTTTTCATGAAATATTTGTTATTATTTTATTTTTTTTTATTTTTAAAAAAAATGATACTAAATATAAATTTAAATGATTATTCAAAATAAAATTAATAATAAACACGAAAATAAAATAGCGAAAAGAAAAATATATGAACATGTGGCTTAAAATAAAAAATAATACTAATTACAAATGTAATTCTCTTTTAAAATATTTTGTATTTTAATAAGTTAAAAAATAAAATTCATTTTAATATTAAATAGCACAAAAAAAATATAATATAAAATAAATAATATTTATAACCTTTTAATTGTGCCTATAATTACTTATATTAAATAGAAATATCAACATTAAATGAAATAAATAAATATAATAAGTATTTAATGTGAAATAGTTGTCTTGAACATGGAAACCGTACCACTGCAAAGACAGCAGTAGAAAAGTTTTTTTTCACAAAAAAAAACACAGTTTTCACGTTTTCCAACAGCACAATTTTTGTAAGTTTTTAAAAAAAACACAGTTTTTCTTCTCAAGCACAACAAGATATGAACCAAATTTTCAACCAAACATTTATTACCAACATCTATTTTTTTTCCAGAAACTACATAAAAAATAAAACAGATTTCCAAACTCGCATCAAACATTAATCTCAAACAAAACACTACTATTTAAACCTTACATCAACACAAAAATATCATCTTTCAATAATGTACATTATAAACAGAATGTGAAAATACCTTTTCCGATAAGAATAGAGGCGGTGCTATGCAGAAGGTGGTGTATCCTTCTTCTTCTTTATTTATATTAGAAACAACAAGCAAACAAAACTGTTTTTTAGTTGCAATCTTTTTTTTTTTTTTGTAAAATCAATCCCTCCCGATCTCTCTCTTCCCTTCACGTTGATTTTGTTTTCTAATATATAGGCTAAAATGAAGAAGAGGTGTGTTCATCTTATAAATTAAAGGTATGGATTTTACCTGTTTTGGCAACCAGATCAAGCAAACTCATACAGTTAAGGGAATGAGAGGCTGGACTTTTTGATGAGTATTCAAGCCGATAAACTTAATACCATTATTAGATTGAAAAATAATAAAATTAAATTAAATGAATAAAAAGAAAGTGAAAATGCAGAAACAGTAAACGTGAAAGAACTGGTAAACGTGGAATGAGGAATAAGCATAGGAAAAAGTGGGATGGGATGCGTGGCAGGAAAATTTAATATTTCTTTATATATTTTTTTGTTTTGCTTTGGATTTTTTTTTGTTTTTTTTATTGTATTTTTAATGTTAAATATAATTATTACAATTTTTACAAATAAACATATTTTTTTAAATTATTTTTATTTTGTAGGACAAAATTGAGATGTTACAGCTGCCCCTATTTAATTATCTTTTAGGCGGTAGAAAAATAATTAAATATAAAGATCTAAATTTTGTAAAAAGTAAATTAATTTAGAATATAGGAGAAAAATAAAAAATAATTTGAATTATAAAAAAAAAATAATAATAAAATTGATGATTTAAAAAACGAAAGCATGTAAAAGATGTTGGTGATTGACAACAAAAAATAAAAAATAAAAAAACCATATTATGAGCAACGCAAATAAGATTATTCCGGTTGGTTAGCGATGCGTAGATCGATATATAGATAAAATGATCGTCTTCAGAGTGTTTACCGATGCGTTGATCGACATGAATAAAGTGATGATAGTCTTCGGACTGATTACCCGATGCATAGATCGACATAAAATAAAGTGATGATCGTCTTTGGATTGATTACCGATGCGTAGATCGACATAAATAAAGGGATGATCGTCTTCGGATTGATTACCGAGGCGTAGATCGACAATATAAATAAAGGGATGACTACAACAAAACATGAGTTTAGAAGGTAAATAAAAGGAGATAAATTTGTTTTTATTTTATTTTTTTATTTTTTTTAAAAGAAAACATGTATATGGTAATTGCAATGCAAACGTATAATGAATAATGTGACACCAAAGTTGTTGAGTATAAATAAAATATACATATAAGACATGCATGATTAATTCATTATGCATGATATAAAGAGGTTGTTGAGTATATATAAAATATGAGTGAAGATGCATAAATCATATATGACTACTTGAAAAAATGTAAGATGTATGCAATCAAGATAGATTCTTGTTTATTTATTTATTTTATTATTTTTTAATTCCCCCGATCCTTATACGACTTTATACATCTACAAGATTCAATGAAGATAACAATCGTTCTTTGCATGATGATTCTAATATATTTTGTGAAATCACATTTTTTCGTCTTTTGAGGCCGATCAAATTTGCATTGTTTAAAATGCTTACCCTTCATTTTTCTTATACACCCAATATCTTGCGTTCCCGTGTATATATTTTCAAGCGTCAAAATATTTAAGATATTTTTTTTATATTTTCATATATTTCAAATTTCCATATTTATTATCATAAAATAACATTTTTTTTAAAACGTTAGAACAAACAACAATGAGACTAAATTTGTTTA
>NC_021167.2:19143314-19154269 GCF_000331145.2 Cicer arietinum | reverse complement strand
TATTTTAATAAGTTAAAAAATAAAATTCATTTTAATATTAAATAGCACAAAAAAAATATAATATAAAATAAATAATATTTATAACCTTTTAATTGTGCCTATAATTACTTATATTAAATAGAAATATCAACATTAAATGAAATAAATAAATATAATAAGTATTTAATGTGAAATAGTTGTCTTGAACATGGAAACCGTACCACTGCAAAGACAGCAGTAGAAAAGTTTTTTTTCACAAAAAAAAACACAGTTTTCACGTTTTCCAACAGCACAATTTTTGTAAGTTTTTAAAAAAAACACAGTTTTTCTTCTCAAGCACAACAAGATATGAACCAAATTTTCAACCAAACATTTATTACCAACATCTATTTTTTTTCCAGAAACTACATAAAAAATAAAACAGATTTCCAAACTCGCATCAAACATTAATCTCAAACAAAACACTACTATTTAAACCTTACATCAACACAAAAATATCATCTTTCAATAATGTACATTATAAACAGAATGTGAAAATACCTTTTCCGATAAGAATAGAGGCGGTGCTATGCAGAAGGTGGTGTATCCTTCTTCTTCTTTATTTATATTAGAAACAACAAGCAAACAAAACTGTTTTTTAGTTGCAATCTTTTTTTTTTTTTTGTAAAATCAATCCCTCCCGATCTCTCTCTTCCCTTCACGTTGATTTTGTTTTCTAATATATAGGCTAAAATGAAGAAGAGGTGTGTTCATCTTATAAATTAAAGGTATGGATTTTACCTGTTTTGGCAACCAGATCAAGCAAACTCATACAGTTAAGGGAATGAGAGGCTGGACTTTTTGATGAGTATTCAAGCCGATAAACTTAATACCATTATTAGATTGAAAAATAATAAAATTAAATTAAATGAATAAAAAGAAAGTGAAAATGCAGAAACAGTAAACGTGAAAGAACTGGTAAACGTGGAATGAGGAATAAGCATAGGAAAAAGTGGGATGGGATGCGTGGCAGGAAAATTTAATATTTCTTTATATATTTTTTTGTTTTGCTTTGGATTTTTTTTTGTTTTTTTTATTGTATTTTTAATGTTAAATATAATTATTACAATTTTTACAAATAAACATATTTTTTTAAATTATTTTTATTTTGTAGGACAAAATTGAGATGTTACAGCTGCCCCTATTTAATTATCTTTTAGGCGGTAGAAAAATAATTAAATATAAAGATCTAAATTTTGTAAAAAGTAAATTAATTTAGAATATAGGAGAAAAATAAAAAATAATTTGAATTATAAAAAAAAAATAATAATAAAATTGATGATTTAAAAAACGAAAGCATGTAAAAGATGTTGGTGATTGACAACAAAAAATAAAAAATAAAAAAACCATATTATGAGCAACGCAAATAAGATTATTCCGGTTGGTTAGCGATGCGTAGATCGATATATAGATAAAATGATCGTCTTCAGAGTGTTTACCGATGCGTTGATCGACATGAATAAAGTGATGATAGTCTTCGGACTGATTACCCGATGCATAGATCGACATAAAATAAAGTGATGATCGTCTTTGGATTGATTACCGATGCGTAGATCGACATAAATAAAGGGATGATCGTCTTCGGATTGATTACCGAGGCGTAGATCGACAATATAAATAAAGGGATGACTACAACAAAACATGAGTTTAGAAGGTAAATAAAAGGAGATAAATTTGTTTTTATTTTATTTTTTTATTTTTTTTAAAAGAAAACATGTATATGGTAATTGCAATGCAAACGTATAATGAATAATGTGACACCAAAGTTGTTGAGTATAAATAAAATATACATATAAGACATGCATGATTAATTCATTATGCATGATATAAAGAGGTTGTTGAGTATATATAAAATATGAGTGAAGATGCATAAATCATATATGACTACTTGAAAAAATGTAAGATGTATGCAATCAAGATAGATTCTTGTTTATTTATTTATTTTATTATTTTTTAATTCCCCCGATCCTTATACGACTTTATACATCTACAAGATTCAATGAAGATAACAATCGTTCTTTGCATGATGATTCTAATATATTTTGTGAAATCACATTTTTTCGTCTTTTGAGGCCGATCAAATTTGCATTGTTTAAAATGCTTACCCTTCATTTTTCTTATACACCCAATATCTTGCGTTCCCGTGTATATATTTTCAAGCGTCAAAATATTTAAGATATTTTTTTTATATTTTCATATATTTCAAATTTCCATATTTATTATCATAAAATAACATTTTTTTTAAAACGTTAGAACAAACAACAATGAGACTAAATTTGTTTAGACAGAGTGTAAGGCACAACATCAAACAATGATATTAGAAAATGTACATTTATTACATTAAAAATAAAACAAATGAGACAGGGGTTACAATGTGGTGAGTGTGTTTAGCTTTAGTTGGAGAGACAACAAACGTAGTCATTCTTGTAATTTAGAACCTCTAAGAATAATAGTTGCCCCAACTTGAAACGCTTGATTCTTTTGTTATCCCTAACTTTTGCATGGACCGTTCTTCCAAGTTTTCAATCCATCGGGATGCTCTAATTTTTGCCTAGGTCGCCTTTTCAGGTTTTCAACCTAGCGAGCCCAATTTTTTAATTTTTTTTAAGCATAATATTTCTTGAGTGCATCTGAGTTTACTGGAAGTGGAAGCTCATCTCCATCCATTTCTGCGAGTATTAGAGCTACCCCAGAGAAAGCTTTTTTCACAACATATGGTCATTCATCGTTTGGAGTCCACTTTCCCCGAGAATCCTTTTTTATGGGCAATATTTTCTTTAACACTAATTCTCCTTCTCGAAATTCTCGAGGACAGACTTTTTTCTCGTAGGCTTTTTGAGTCTTTTCTGATAAAGCTGACCATGACACAAATCTATCATTCTTTTTTCTTCTATGAGATTCAATTGGTGATTGAACCCACTCTGCCTCTTCTAGTTTTGTTTCCATCAGGACTTTGATCGAGGGAATTACGACTTCGATGGGAAGTACCGCTTCCATTCCATACATCAATGAGAAAGGAGTTGTCCTTGTTGAGGTACGAACAGAGGTTCTATAGCCATGTAATGCAAAGGGAAGCATTTCATGCCAATCCTTATATGTCTCCACCATTTTCTGTATGATCTTCTGAATATTCTTATTTGCTGCTTCTACAGGCTCATTCATATTCGAACGATATGGAGAAGAATTATGGTGCTGAATTTTGAAATTATCACACAACTCTTTCATCATTTTGTTATTCAAATTAGTCGCGTTATCAGTGATTATCTTATTTGGCAATCCATATCGATAAATCAATTCTCTTTTGATGAATCTGACAACCACACTTCTTGTCACATTGGCATAAGAAGCAGCTTCAACCCATTTTATGAAATAATCAATAACTACTAGGATAAACCGGTGTCCATTTGACTTAGGCTCGATGAGTCCAATAACATCCATTCCCCACATTGAAAATGGCCACGGTGATGTTAAACATTCAAAGAAGTGGGTGGTACATGTATTTTATCAGCATAGATTTGACATTTGTGACATTTGTGACATTTCTTTACGTGAGTAAAGTAATTGGACTCCATGGTCAACCAATAGTAGCCAGCCCTTAAGATTTTTCTTGCCATTGTGTTCCCATTTGCATGAGTTCCAAAAGAACCTTCGTGAACCTCTTGGATAATTTTCTCCGCTTCTGCTTTATCCACACATCTGAGGAGAATCATATCATGATTTCTCTTATAAAGCACATCACCATTCAAGAAGAAATTCATTGACAATCTCCTTAAAACCCTTTTGTCGTTCTTTGAAATACCCAATGGATATTCCTTATTCTTAACATATGATTTGATGTCATAAAACCACGACTTGCCATCCAACTCTTCTTCTTTTGATAAGCAACATGCAGGTTTATCTCTTTGTTGAATTTTTATGACCGACACGTATTGATTAGTGGTTATTTTGAACATTGACGACAAAGTGGCCAAGGCGTCAGCTAACTGGTTTTCTTCTCGAGGGATATGGTGAAAAGTAATCTTCTCGAAGTGTTTTGTCAATTCTTTGATATGGGTGTGATACGGAATCAATTTAGAATCTCGCGTTTCCGACTCTCCTTTCGTCTAATGGATGACCAACAATGAGTCTCAATATACCTCAAGAAATTTTACATTTGATTCGATAGCTGCTTTAATGCCCATAGCACATGCTTCATATTCTGCAATATTGTTTGTACAATCAAAACACAACCTAGCCGTAAATGGAGTGAACTGGTTCTTTGGAGAAATCAAAATGGCTCCAATTCCATGCCCTAACGCATTAGAGGCACCATCAAACACCAACCTTCATTTTTCTTTATCAGATGATTCAATCTCTTCAAATAAAGTCATTGTGTCTTCATCGGGGAATTCACACTGTATTGATTGATAATCTTCTACCGGTTGTTGGGCTAAGTACTCTGCTAGTGCGCTTCCTTTGATAGATTTTTGTGTAACATATACCAAATCGTATTCTGATAACAACATCTGCCAACGGGCGATCCTTCCAGTAAGAGCAGGTTTCTCAAAGATGTACTTAATTGGGTCCATTTTAGACACCAACCAAGTTGTATGACATAACATGTATTGCCTCAACCGACGAGCAGCCAATGCCAATGCGCAACAAGTTTGTTCAAGCAGTGAATATCTTGTTTCACAACTGATGGACTTTTTGCTCAAATAATAAATAGCATGTTCTTTCCTATCAGATTCATCATGTTGCCCCAGTACACAGCCCATTGACTCATCAAGTACTGTTAAGTACATAATAAGTGGTTTCCCAGGAACAGGAGGCACTAGGATGGGAGGTTTTGATAAGTACTACTTAATCTTTTCGAAAGCTTTTTGACAATTCTCATTCCATTCAACCTTTTGGTATTTGCGCAACAGTTTGAAAATCGGTTCGCATGTAGCGGTGAGATGCTATATAAACCTCGCAATGTAATTTAATCTACCCAAAAAGCCACGAACTTCTTTTTCCATGTGTGGAGCCGACATTTCTTGTATTGCTCTTACTTTATTTGGGTCCACCTCTATCCCTTTTTGACTAACGATAAACCCAAGTAATTTGCCTGATCTTACACCAAATGTGCATTTAGCAGGGTTTAAACGAAGTTTGAACTTCCTTAGTCGCTCAAATAACTTTTGAAGGTTAACAACATGGTCTTCTTCAGTTCGAGATTTTGCGATCATATCATCCACGTAAACCTCTATTTCCTTATGCATCATGTCATGAAACAAGGTTACCATTGCTCTTTGATAGGTTGCCCCGGCATTCTTCAATCCAAATGGCATCACTTTATAGCAGAAAGTCCCCCATTGTGTGATGAACGTAGTTTTTTCCATATCTTCGGGAGCCATCTTGATTTGATTGTACCCTGAGAAACCATCCATGAAGGAGAAAAGAGAGTATTGAGCAGTGCTATCCACTAGGACATCAATATGAGGTAGAGGAAAATCATCTTTAGGACTAGCTTTATTTAAATCCCGATAATCAACGCACATTCGAACCTTTCCATCTTTCTTTGGAACTGGTACAATATTAGCCACCCATTGAGGATATTTTGCTACTGCTAAGAAACCAGCATCAAATTGCTTCTTGACCTCTTCTCTAATTTTAAGCGACATATCAGGTCTCATCCTTCTCAACTTCTGTTTAATTGGAGTGTATTCAGGTTTTAGTGGTAGCTTGTGTTCAACTATGTTAGTATCTAACCCGGGCATATCCTGATATGACCATGCAAAGACATCCACATAATCAATTAAGAGTTTAACCAACTTTTCTCGCTCACTTTCTTTCATAGACATACCAATTTTAACTTATTTTTTATCATGCTCATTCCCTAAATTGATCACCTCAACAGGTTCTTGATAGGGTTGGATTATCTTAGCTTCTTGTTCAATTAGGCTTTCTAGTTCTGGAGGAAGCTCACAATCGTGTTCAAAATCCTCATCAGCATGATTAATCAGACGTTCAAAATTACAAGAAATGGTTCTAGCGCTGCTATTTTCAACATATTTGTTTTCGACTTTGCATTGTTTAAATTAAGAGAAAAAAAAAAGAAAATATGAATAAGGATCGCCAAAAGAAAGAGAAAAGAGAAAAGAGAAAAAACAAAACCAGTTGGAGAATTCAAAAATGCATTTATTGATAATAAGTACGGAATTGAAATACATATGCCCTAATTAGTTATCCTTATAGCCTTGGGCAGAGCAAAAGGAGTTAAAAATACATAATTACTTTGAACATGAATTAACAAACACGGGAAACTCGATGATCTTCCAATTGTTGAGATTGGTGTTTGGAGGACAAGGGTACACTAGCTTGAGGGTATCGTCATCACCATGATCCTCTTCCGCAACAGCCACCTGATCAGCATATATTATTCCGGCGCTTTGAAAATTTTGGCGAATGTCACAAATAAGAATCTTCTGTGAATTCGGTATCTAGTTTTCCCAACGAGTCACCTCGTGTTTCTCTTTTTTCCTTCGCAGCCTTTTCTTCATCAGCTTGAGTAGGTACATATCCCAACCCGTACCTATTGTTCTTTTCTGGTATTTCTATCAACATCCCCAAATTGAGAAAAACTCATCCTTCTAACATGGATTTGGTAGACTTCAATGATGTGGTAGATTGTTTTGGTTCTTTTAAACGATATCCTTCACCCATGAAGACAACATTGACAATTTCTAATGCTTGAAAGGAAGTCTCTATGGCTTCTTCCGTGTCTTCAATGTAGCCTGTAGAAGATAAATGACTTACTATCATATCTTCTTCCCCAGATATTATTACCAGCTTATTGTTCACTATAAACTTTAGCTTTTGATGGAGGGTGGATGTCACTGCTCCAACATCATGAATCCACGGTCTCCCTAAAAGACAACTGTACGCCGGTTTAATATCCATCACTTGGAAGGTTATCCCAAAGATATGGGGTCCGATTTGAATCGGCAGGTCAATCTCACCGACAACTTGTCTTCTAGATCCATCAAACGCTTTCACCACCAAAGCACTAGGCTTCAAACAGGCTCCCTCAACAAATAGTTTTGATAGTGTTGATTTAGGCATGACATTTAACAATGAACCATTATCTACTAGCACTCGTGCAAGAATATGATCGTGACACCTCACAGAGATGTGTAGCGCTTTATTATGCTCTGTTCCTTCAGCTGGTAATTCATTATCACTAAAACTTAGACAACTACTAGTAGTGATGTTACCGACAACTCCATCAAGCTGATCGACAATGATATCGTGAGTAACATGGGCTTCATTTAGAACTTTCATCAGTGCCCTTCTATGTGCTTCAGAGTTTAATAACAAGGAGAGAATTGATATCTTTGGAAGGGGTTTGATTTACCTGATCCACCACCTTATATTCACTTTGCTTGATAAACTTTAAAAATTTATTAGCTTCTTCTTCAGACACCGTGCAATCGATTCATATATAAGTCTACACATAATTTTCTGAAAAGTGTATTAAAAGAATCGATTAGGAAATCGATTAGTTTGTATAGTTTCAAGATTCAAGAAAAACAAGACTCGCGATAATCGATTGGCAAATATACATAATCGATTTGGTCACATACTAAGAGTTCCCTGTGATTTTAAAAATTGTTTCAATCGATTTGCCAATCGATTGTGTTTAAAACAGGAACTTAGCTTATTTCATGTTAATCGGAGTGCCAATCGATTTGGTAGTATGTTTCTGAAAAGGTCTTACCAGTTGGTTTAGCTCAATCGATTTCCCAATCGATTGATACCAAACTTAACATGATTGAAATTCTCACAATAGATTGTCCAATCGATTGTGTTTAAAACAGGAACTTAGCTTATTTCATGTTAATCGGAGTGCCAATCGATTTGGTAGTATGTTTCTGAAAAGGTCTTACCAGTTGGTTTAGCTCAATCGATTTCCCAATCGATTTGTTTCAATCAGTTTTTACTTTGTGATTTGCACAGTCGATGTGCCAATCGATTAGCATACAAATTAGGTTGCCACTGACTTGCACAATTTTTATCACTGATTGTGCCAGTCGATTGCCTAATCGATTGTGTAACCACAAAACACATGTTTCCTTACAACCCTTTTATGAAATCGATTTTCTAATCGATTTGCTCAGTAGATTTTCAACTTTTCTTGATTTCTTGAGTTCCAAGCAATTGTCTCAAGTATGTAGGGTTGAGTTGTTGTTCCTGAAATCTTGCTCCGTTAAAATGTTAGATTTATCATATGATGTATGAACATTGTATGTTTGTTAATTATGTCAAAATTAGGATTAAGAGGACTAAAGTCCAACAATCTTTTTATTGGTCTCTTGTCCTTTCATGGAATGATACATATCTTCTTTCCCTTTTTCTCCATGAACCTCCTTTTTCCTAAGTTGTTCAGAAGTGTATACTCGACCACTCTAAGTCATTCCACCAATCCCTGAGATGTTAGTGACATCAATTCCTCTAGGTTCACAACCATCACTTGGTTGATGACTGGCCAAGTGGGATGTGACTTCGTATTTCCACGGTACTGCCTTGGTATTTCCATAAGGAAAAGGGATTGGTGCTTGGACAATTATTGCATTTGGCTTGCTAGGAGTTGACTTAAGATTCTCTTTTTTGTAAAGAATTTCCAATGGTTTTGGGAAAGATATATTACTTTCCATACATGATCCCATGGTGAACACATGACCATCTGTTGCATATTGGTCTATCCCATCTTCAATGACATTGACAGAGGAATCACCGTGGCCTGGCAAAGGATTGCTCCCTATGTTGGGACCGTCCTCCTTGAAGGTAAGCCATTTTGCATTAATCAATTCTTGCACTTTAGATTTTAGGGCTTGACAATCTTCAATGGAATGCCCAACGGCTCCTGCATGATATTCACATTTGGAATTTGGATTATACCATTTTGAAAATGGTGGTTCAAGAAGTTTCATTGGTCTTACGACTACCATTGAATTTTGAAGTAAATGGGGCAACGTGTTATCCTTTTTTCTCGATTGACAGGTGGTCTGTAGTGATTTGAGATTGGGGAAAATGTGGTAGGTGGTGGTTGATAAAAAAGTGGTCTTGAAGGGTGATATTGAGGGTATGAAGCTTGTGTGGTTGCGGCCACATATGGATAAGGGATGTAAGGAGTTTGTGGTATCGGGGGCTGGAAATTTGGGGGTCGATAAGAATTGATGGGTGGAAAATAAGAGATTCTGGGGTTTACCATTACACATATGGATAAGGGATGTAAGGAGTTTGTGGTATCGGGGGCTGGAAATTTGGGGGTCGATAAGAATTGATGGGTGGAAAATAGGAGACTCTGGGGTTTACCATTACAGCGTTAACGTCTCCTTCTTTCTTTTTTGTGAATGTCATTTGGGGTCGTTTCACGCAAGTTGCTGCACATACGATCTTGCCATTCCTCATCCCACTTTCTATCCTTTCTCCTATCATGACAAGGTCAGAAAAGTTTGATGACATACTCCCAATCATCTTGTCATAAAAAGGCGACTGAAGAGTATCCATAAACATACCAACCATTTCTCTTTCAGATAATGGGGGTTCTACTTGTGAGGCCATTTCCCTCCACCATTGTGCGTATTCTTTGAAAGCTTCGTTGTCCTTTTTCAATAAATTTTGCAATTGCATCCTATCAGGGGCCATGTCAACGTTGTACCTATATTGCTTCAAAAATGCATCAGCTAGGTCTTTCCATGAACGAATTTGATTTCCCTCAAAATGCATATACCAACTTAACGATGCCCCACTCAAACTTTCTTGGAAAAAGTGAATGAGAAGTTTATCGTTATGAGCATGAGATGCCATTTTTCTGCAATACATAGTTAGATGATTTTTAGGACATGTGTTGCCCTTGTATTTTCAAAGTCAAGAACCTTGAATTTGGGAGGGATAGTCACATCAGGAACCAAACACATATCGAAAGCTTCAAGGCCATAAATATTATACCCCTCAATAGCTTTTATTCGCTCTTCCAAGACATGGAATTTTTCCTTTGATTGTGTATCATCCCCAATGTGAGGTTGATGCCAATTTCCATTAGTATCGAAATGGGGTACTTGGGGTGCAATATATGGAATATTTTCTGAGGGTTGAGTGTTTAGGGGTGGCATATGTCGCGTCCGGTTTGTCCGCAAAAAAAAAAAAAAAAGTCGCCACCAATTTTATTTTTATTAAAGGAAAAATTGGATAAAACATAAAATAATATTTTTAAACCAAAAATTTGGATTCGGGGGTCGATTACGAGTAGGGAAGTATTATCACCCTACAACGTCCGTTAAAACGGTTACCCTATAATTAATTATATACAAACTATTTATTTATTTATCTATTTATTTTTATCCCAAAAAGAATAATAAAAATTAAATTATTTACATTAATGAAAGAAGAAAAAAAATATTTGTTTTATTAATTTGGTTTGACAAGGGGAAGACCTTGCTCCTACGTATCCCCAAGTGCAATAGGGAAATCAAAACACACATAGTTATTAGGTAGAAAATATTTATGTGTTGATCGATTTTATTATTAATTTTACTGTATATATATATATCAAAATAAATCAACAACATAATAGTGATAATAATAGTAATAATGGTAATAATGAACATAATAATAATAGCAGTGATGTGTTGTATATTGAATTGTGTATCGTTTTATTTATTAAAAAAAACATTTTTACTACCTTTTTTATTTTTATAAAATGTAAAGGATAAAAATCCGCGAGTAGGCGACACATATGTGGCGCGAAACGACGGCGATAATAATAAGAGAATTTAAGATCTAACGCACAAGAAATAAAATACAATAAAGATGAGAGATCACAAATTTGATAAAGAAATAAATGATTATACAACAATTAAATTGATTTTTATTAGTTGATTCCAAAACTTGATCGTCAAATAAAAAAAAAA
>NC_021167.2:19141208-19142640 GCF_000331145.2 Cicer arietinum | reverse complement strand
AAAAAAATATTATTATGAGTATGCATTAAACATGAATGGAATGAAAATGCAATTATTTTTTGGATGTTTGGGGAATCATAAGTCTTGCACGAATTATTAATGAAAGAAGAATATGAGAATCGATAAACAAAATAGCAAATCCTTCATTGATGAGAAAAAAGTACATTGCATTTAAATTAAAAAGCTACATCGACTATTGTATTTCAATCATCTTTTTCAAGAGGACAACCAATCTTCTCCTCCAATTCTTCTACTAAATGTTTGCAATATTCGACGAACTTGTAGACTTTGATTGGAGTGTTGAGTGGATGCATTACTGCATCAATCTCTCTTAGATGTTTTGGAATTTTTATGATTGCCTGATTAGCTAGCATTGCCAATTTTGAAAAGCAATCTTTCCAATGCTTGCCTTTATCTTCCAACTCTTTATAAATCTTTTGGCTCTTCAATTGCCCAAGCAACACCATGAAACGCTCCTCCCAGTATATGGTTTCATCCTTCAAGACATTATAGATCTTTTCTTGATAATCAATGTAATTCTTCAACTCACTAGAAGCTTACATTTCTGCTTTTAATGCATCTCGGTGTTTTGAGAGTAATTCTTCGATTTCTTCCTTCTGTTGCCTCTCATTCCTTACTTGACTCTCATATTTCTTCCTTCGATTTCTTTTTTATTATTATTTTTATATTTTAGAAAATAGTCTGAACAAGAATTAGAGGCAAACAAGAACCGAAAACACGTGTGATTGTTAAAAGCTTATATCCCTAATTATTTATTTTTATTTTTATATTTATTCACATATATTTATATATTTATTATTATTATTAATATTATTATTATTAATATTATTATTATTATTATTATTATTTTTTTTAATAAAAAGTAAAAATCGGACAAAATTAGGTGTCAACAACTGCCCCTCTTTACTTGAGAATTAAAGTAAAAATAAGTAAAGATAACAAATTCTAATTTTGTCCGAAAAATAGTTTTTAGACGAATTCGTTTCGTTTTCCCGACTTCAATATGCGAGTCATTTTCTCGGCTTCGGGTGCGATTCGTTTTCTCGGCTTCGGGTGCGAGTCATTTTCCCGGCTTCAACATGCGGGTCGTTTTCTCGGCTTTGGGGTGCGAGTCGTTTTCCCGGCTTCAACATGCGGGTCGTTTCCTCGGCTTCGGGTGCGAGTCGTTTTTCCGGCTTCAACATGCGGGTCGTTTTCTCGGCTTCTGGGTGCGATTCGTTTTCCCGGCTTCAACATGCAGGTCGTTTTCTCAGCTTCGGGTGCGAGTCGTTTTCCCGGCATCAACATGCGGGTCGTTTTCTCGGCTTCGGGTGCGAGTCGTTTTCCCGGCTTCAACATGCAGGTCGTTTTCTCGGCTTCGGGGTGCGAGTCGTTTTCCCGACTTCAACATGCGGGTCGTTTTCTCGGCTTC
>NC_021167.2:19139067-19140421 GCF_000331145.2 Cicer arietinum | reverse complement strand
CAATTCATTTATCGAGGTATGGTATATGTTTTACTTTCCAATACTTCTCATGCCATAGTCTGATCCATATTGTCGATTCTATCCTTACGACTATATATATTTTTTTTTATTTTTTTTGTTATTTTTCTTCTTCTCTCTGGCCGCTCTTTCCGGTTTTCAACCCAACAAATATTTTTTGTGTACCCTAATTTTTGTTAAGGTCGCCCTTTCAGGTTTTCAACCTAGCGGGTATTCATTACTTAAGTGTGATATTTTTTACGGCGTCTGAGTTTACAGGGAGGATTAAATCTTTTATATCCATATTTGTGAGGATAAAAGCCCTACCTAAGAAAGCTTTCTTCACGGCGTATGGGCCCTCATAGTTAGGAGGTCCATTTCTCATGAAAATCCTTTTGAATGGGTAAGATTTTTTTTAGCACCAGGTCTCCTTCCCGGAATTCTCGAGGATGTATTTTTTTATTATACGTTTTTTTTCAGTCTTTTCTGATATAATTGCCCATGGCATAAGGCCGCCAACCTTTTTTCTTCAATTAAATTCAATTGATCGAAACATATTTATACCCATTACGAATGTTCTAGTTTGACTTCCATTAATATTCTTAGCGAGGGGATTTCTACTTCAATGGGTAGCACAACCTCAATCACATATATTGGGAAAAAAGGGGTTGCCCCAATTGAAGTGTGTATCGAGGTGCGATACCCGTGTAGTGGCAACGAAAACATCCCATGCCAATCTTTGTATTTTACAACCATTTTCTAAATAACCTTTTTTAATGTTTTTATGTTACATTATTCGTTCCACGCAACTGTTTGATTGTTTCCGTAAAAGTTTAAAGGTCAATTCACAAGTGGCAGTTAGTTCTGATATAAATCTTGAAATATAATTTAGTCTCCCAAGAAAACCACGAACCTCTCTCTTTGTACTTTGGGGAGGCATTTCCAAAATGGCTCGAAGATTATCGGGGTCAACCTCTATTCTTTTATGACTAACCAAAAATTCTAACAATTTCCCCGACTGTACGCCTAAAGTGTATTTGAAGGGGTTAAATTTTAGCTTGAACTTTCTGAATCTTTCAAAGAGTTTCTTTAGATCAATCACATATTTTTCTTTTGTTTGTGACTTAGCAATCATGTTATCTACATAAACTCCTATTTCCTTATGTATCATGTCATGGAATAGAGTTACCATAGCTCTTTGGTAGGTTGCCCCAACATTCTTTAGACCAAAAGACATTACCTTGTAACACAATGTTCCATAAGCAGTGAAGAAAGTTGTTTTTTCCATATCACAGGCAGCCATCTTGATTTGATTATATCCTTAGCAACCACTCGTAAAGGAGAAAAAGTGAATGGC
>NC_021167.2:19137799-19138276 GCF_000331145.2 Cicer arietinum | reverse complement strand
CAAACCGTATCATGGATGATGCCCTCTACTTAACATGAATCTAACAACCATAATAGTTGTGTTTGATAAATGTGGTTCTATTTTGTCGTGTCGATGTAAGCGGTGCCCATGATTTCTAGTGTTTGGAAGGAGGTCTATAGAGCTTACTCTATTATCTCAACGTACAGTGTGGTGGAAAACTTACTCACCAACGAGTCTTCCTCTTCTGACACGATTATCAGCTGGTCATATACCATATGCTTTGCCTTTTGATGTAGGGTTGATGACACCATATCGGTAGAATGGATCCATGGTCTCCTCAATAAGCAGTTATAGGCGGGTATGATATCCATCAAATGAAACGTGATTTCAAAAGTGACCGGACCTATTTGCATTGGGAGTTCAATTTATGCCATCATTTCTCTACGACTCCCATCGAAAGCTTTAACAAGGACTCCTTATATCATATGATCGAAGCACATTACTGATACGTGCAAC
>NC_021167.2:19135718-19137757 GCF_000331145.2 Cicer arietinum | reverse complement strand
TTGATATCATATGATTGAGGCACATTACTGAAATGTGCAACGCTTTGTTATGGCCTCTTTCTTCGCGGGCAATTCCCCATCTATGAAGGTTAGGTGACTGATAGTAGTAATGTTATTTACGATGCCTCCACATTTGTCACAAGTGATATGTTGAGTGATGTGGACTTCATTTAGTATGTTCTGTAATAGCTTCCTATGGGACTCATAATTCATCAGCAAATATATCAACTAAAATTTTGTGGGGGCGGCTTAGCTCTTAAATCAGATGTTGAAGGCTAGTCAACCAAGCTCTTAAAACAGAGGATGAGGGTCAATCATCCCTGCTCTTAAATTAGAGGATGCGGATCAATGTCCCGTCTCTTAAATAATAGGGTGTGGGTTAGTGTCTCAACTTTAAATTTAACCACTATATATGAAATGTCATGAATGCATTTAATGAATGAACATTTTCCTTCATTTTCATCTTTTTTTTATTTTTTTTATTTTTTTGCAATCAACTTTTTTTCAATTTTTTTTATTTCTTTCACCTCTTCACGAACATGATCCTAGACTCATGGATGAAAAAATGTGCATCACTTCAAATAAATGGTGGTGATTGTCCTTTTGATCTTTAAAGAGATTTTTTCTTACATCATCAACTTATTCTTTAATTGCCCCTGCCTTACCTGTAAAGACATCATACTAGTTTTGACCTCTTGACATTCACATAATATATTCCCCCACATATGATTATCATAAAAATGCATTTTGACAAAAAAAGATTTATAACACAAGAAAGTAGTGAATGAAGGTTCAGACAATGATATTTAATGAGAAAATATAATGGTACAAAAAATGATTCATAGAAAGAAAAGAAGATATGGTGATCTCATATGGGTAAATGACCCAATTTGTTAGTAGTTTTTCATAAAAGTAGTGTGCTAATAAATCATTCCATAATTTCAATAGTGTTATTGAACCACTTTGGAGGATATGATTTGCCTCGATTTATCTTCACAACCTTTCAGAATATATTGATTCGACTTTGATCTGTGTAAGCCATATTATTTGCACATTTTCCTTTATAACTTCTTCATTCTATTTTTTTTGCCCTAATTTTTAACTAGGTAGCCTTTTTGGGTTTTTGACCTAAAAGGTCTTCCTTCATTTTCACCTAGGTTGCCCTTTCTTCTTTTTTTTGACCTAGCAGGTCTTCATTCGACTTTATATCCTCACTTTTCCCAGGTTGTCCTTTCGGATTTTCTGCCTCGTTGGTATTTACTTATTTTTGTACCCTAATTTTTGCCTAGGTCGCCCTTTCGGGTTTTCAACCTAGCGGGTATTTATTATTATTTTTTGTACCCTAATTTTTGCCTAGGTCTCCCTTTTAGGTTTTCAACCTAGCGGATATTTTTTTTATACCATAATTTTTGCCTAGGTCGTCCTTTTGGATTTTCAACCTAGCAGGTCTTCATTTAGATGTAATACTTTTTGAAGCATCAATGTGTGAAAGTAGTGATAAGTCTTCTTGATCCATATTGGTTTAGATCATAGCAAAACTTGAATGTAATGGTATTGGGGCTCATATAGTTGGGAGTCCACTTATGTGCTAGTCCTTTTAAATATGTGAAATCTTCTTGAGTGCTAATTCTTTCTTTTGAAGCTCTGAAGTTCATATGTTCTTCTTTTAAGATATTTTGAAATAATTGCCCTTGATATGAGGCAGTCAATATTTTTCTTGACTTGAATTCCGTTGGTCAACACAGATCATTACTCTTGATAAAAGGATTTTTTGTTTGAACAAGTCGCACTGCCTTTATTCTATATAACAAGAATAAAAGGGTGCCCCAATTACAGTCTGATTCTTAGGGAGGGTGTCCCACTGTTACGAGATAATATTTGGTACGAGAATTTTCTATCTAGCTTTCTTCTACATTTGATAGTAAGCAGGATGGTCGTGACTTTCATTCTTGTGAGTGACTATTCTTCATCATGACTTACTTTTAACATTGAAAATAAAACAGCTAGAACGTCAGCTAGTTGATTATATTGTTGAAGGG
>NC_021167.2:19131488-19135504 GCF_000331145.2 Cicer arietinum | reverse complement strand
CCAATATGCTTTCAACATTTCACTTTTGATTTGTAGGCATCTAGAATAGTCATGGTACAAACTTCAAATTCCTCCAAGTGATTGGTATATTCAAAGTACAATTAGATAATGATAAAGATAAAACGATTATAGAACACAATAAAGATAAGAGATCACACATTTGATAAAGAAATAAATGATTATAGAACAATTAAATTGATTTTTATTAGTTGATTCCAAAACTTGATCGTCAAATAAAAAAAATTATTGTTTATAGCATACATGCATAGAATAGTTAAAAAAAACTTTATAACAATAATAATGTAAAAAAAAATAGACAAGAAGAAAAAAGAAAAATAAGTGTTTACCGCACTGGAAATATTCTTTACTACTTCGTTCCAATTCTCTATTATTCTCTCTTCTCTTTTATTTTTTTTTGTGTGCTCTCAATTAATGTGTTTCCAATTCTCCTTATTTGTCTTCTTGTGGCCGACTATTTATAGACTTTTGGGTATAGATTTCAAAAGACAAAAGAATAATTGTCAATTGATTACCCTTAATCTATTTTTTTCGGTTTCTTTTCTTTTAATTTGCCACAATTATACCGATTCTTATTGCTATTGATTCATTTCTTCGGTTTTCTTTTCTATTCAATTCGACTAAAAGTGTGTCAATATAATAAAGTATTGGAAGACTTTATACTTAGCAATATTATTGGTGTTGTAGAATTAAAATTCACAAGAGAAATTGATAATATCTTCATTGTCGACTTTTCCCCTTGGATAAACTCATTAAATATATGCAATATCATCAATGTCTTCAACATAATGTTTAATCGAGGTTTGTTTTCAATTGTCCTTAAAGGTTCATACAACACTTGATATTTTTCTTTAGATTGGTGAATTTTTTTTTCATGACATTAAAGTAGTAAGCGATAATTATGAAAGTTCAACAGAGACGGCCCAACTTCTAGAAGTTCACCTGTGGTGAAAAGTCAAAAAAGTATGTCCATGACTTAGAAGTAGGGGGTGGAGGATGAAGATGAATCTCATTAGTATCATGTTCAGATCTTGTAGACAAGTTACTTGAGGTAGACCTAGACTAAAGGTAAAAATTGTTGGACTTGTGAAATCAAAGGGTAAACATGAGTTCTACGTATTCATCCATGATTCAGATAATCTTGTTAGACTTATTGATGTTCATCCATGATATAGACATAGGGTCTTTCAGTTGATCCAGATAGCCTTTGTATGCTTCAATTCATCCATGATTTTAGCCCGAGAACATGTTCGGTAAGGGTGTCATGATTTGGGTTGTTTTCCATGGGGTTGACGACTAAGGGTGGAGTATAACCGGGTGGAAGACCGTACATAGGAAATTGTATAGTTGTTGTACGAGGTTGCTGGGTAGTCGGGGTAAAGCCTGGTGGGTGAGAAGGAGTGGTTTGGTGTTCTTCATTTGCAGCCGGAGGATTCTCATCAGTATTCCCCTTCCTTGACAAAGCTTGTATAGCTTCTAAGATTTGATCAACCTTGTCCTTCAATTGGTTGACATCCATTCTCATCACCTCTTGATTTTGCTCAAGTTCTTCCATGATCTTCGAGTTTGCACGAGTCCGATAAGGGTGTCGGGGAAACAGCTTTATTGATTTTTTCTCTGTTTCTTTTAAATAAATAAAAAATTATGAGTATGTATTAAACATGAATGGAATGAAAATGCAATTATTATTTTATTTTTTACATTTGGATGTTGGGGAATCATAAGTCTTGCACGAATTATTAATGAAAGAAGAATATGGGAATCGATAAACAAAACAACAATTCCTTCATTGATGAGAAAAAATAGATTGCATTAAAATTAAAAAACTACATCGACTATGGTATTTCAATCATCTTTTTCATGAGGATAACCAATCTTCTCCTCCAAATATTCTACTAAATGTTTTCAATATTCGACGAACTTGTAGACTTTGATTGAAGTGTTGAGTGGATGCATTACTGCATCAATCTCTCTTAGATGTTTTGGAATTTTTATGATTGCCTGATTAGCTAGCATTGCGAATTTTGAAAAGCAATCTTTCCAATGCTTGCCTTTATCTTCCAACTCTTTATAAATCTTTTGGCTCTTCAATTGCCCATGCAACACCATGAAATGCTCCTCCCAGTATATGGTTTCATCCTTCAAGTCATTATAGATCTTTTCTTGATAATCAATGTAATTCTTCAACTCACTAGAAGCTTCCATTTCTGCTTTTAGTGCATCTTGGTGTTTTGAGAGTAATTCTTCGATTTCTTCCTTCTGTTGCCTCTCATTCCTTACTTGACTCTCATATTGATCTACCATTTCTTTCAGTTGTTTCTTTAAATCTTCAAACTCATTTTTTATGTTCTTCTCAGAGCTTGCTGATTTTGTCCACAATTGCTTCCACATATAGGCTTCTTCAATAGCTGTATTCCTTTCTTGCCTTCGCACATCTAACTCTTCATTTGCACCTCTTAAACAATCTTGTATGTCAAGTTTATTTCCTTTTTCAATTTTCAACCTCTTGTTGCTTCTTTCGATAAACTGACTTTTACATGTGTTTTCTAATCGTAAATTCTCATTCTCTTAGGTGACTTTTTCTAACTTCGCTTGTAGCTCTTTTTTCTCCTCTTCAGATTTGAGAAATGATGCTTTGAGTTCTTCTATCTCTTTATTTGCAACAAGGACAGGTTCAGGCATTTCCTGATCATTTGAGGGTGTACTGTGGAAAGGCAGCTTGATTTCTTGGACTCTTTTCTTTACCCATTGTTGATAGGGTTCTTTTGTACTGCAACTTCTACATCCGAGTATTTTTCCTTTTCTAATGATCAACTCCCAAGCTCGACTTATCCTTCTCAACATTGGTGGGTCTACTATACCCGTATTGTGCAAAACAAAAGCCTCCAATGACCTATCATCTGGTTCATCCAACATGGGGTAGCCGAGTTGTCTCAGAGCTACCATTGGGTTGTAATTAATACATCCTTTCGTTCCCATGAGAGGTACACTTGGAAAATCTCCGCATCGGCATATTACCTCTTCCACCTCTTGTTCTCTATAGTACCATGAAATTGTATCTCCAATAAGACTAGCTATACTTTGAGCCCATTCACGATTACTCTTAACCCCAACATGATACCCTTTCTTGAACATGTGAGACACAAACCAAGTATACAAAACTGGAACACAACACAAAATTGTTCCCCCCTTCTTCTCGTGTCGCATATGCAGAGAGTAGTATACATCAGCAAGAACTGCGGGAACTAGGTTTTGTTTATGTTTGTTTAAAGCTAAGAAGACATTGACGGCAGCAAAATCTACAAAAATATCAAGGTTTGTGAATAAAACAATACCATAGATAATCAGAGCCAAAACATCTATAAGAGCACTCCATTCGTTTTTAGCGGTTAAATCATAGCACTTTTGCTCTAGATATTTTCATGAAAAACCATGAATGGCTCATTTTTCCTCTTTTGTACTTGCCAACTCTCTTATGTCGATTTTTAACACCTTAGAAATTGCATCCAAACTCGGTGGTTGCCCATCGATAAGGATTTCCTTTCTCTAAGGAGTAACCCAATATTCGCTCAAATTCCTCTAATGTTGGGGCCAACTGAAAGTCTTGGAAGGTGAAACATCTTAAGAGAGGATCATAATACTGAGCCAATGCCGTGAGGGTCCCTGTTTGCACATTCACTGCCAAGAGATTTAGAATTTTCCCATATTTGTGAAAGAAACTCTCACGTTGTATAGTTTTCATTTGATTGCTGATGTCTCTTAAACTCTTCAAATCAGGTTGCTTGAACTTTAAAAGTAAAGTTTTTCTTTTTTCTGATCCCATTGTCCACTTAAATAGCACGTGACTAAAGTTTGTATGATTCCCCAAAAATCCTGAAAATTTATGCAAAATGCTATTATGTTTTATTTTTCCTTAGAAAGAGAGAAAAAAAATGTCATGACATATGAATGAAACTAATATATATTTATAATGTCTTGAATATATGAGATAATTTTTT
>NC_021167.2:19130113-19130947 GCF_000331145.2 Cicer arietinum | reverse complement strand
ATCAAACTCTAGGTGAGATCTTCATGCTAACCAAACAGGATGTACATCCAGAAGGCTACCACTACGCAATCTCGAAACTAAGCTTAAGTTTTGTTCAAAACCGGGTATAAGGTTCCACTCATAAGTGTGTATCTTAAAAAAGTGTAGATGTTGAATAAACATAATTCAATAAATCCATAATACTAACAAAACATATATACATATATAAAATAAACAGATAAATAAATAACATAAAATAAAATAAAAAAAATAACCTACTAGCCTAAAAGAATATTATATTAAGAAATAAAAAACACAAAGAAAATGAAAATGAAAAACAAGCAAATATAGAAAAAAGTTAAAAAATTATGCGCAATTAATTTTTAGGCTTGACTCTCGAAATGTCCCCAGCAGAGTCGCCAGCTGTCGCGGCCTAAAATTTCGAGTTTTTCCTCGAATTCAATGGAATCGCCACCAAAATTTATTTTAAAATGAGGAAAATATTGGGAAACCGTTAAAAATATATAAAAAAAAATGGTCTTTGAAACCAGATTTTGAGTTCGGGAGTCGATTATGCGTAGGGAAGGTATTAACACCCTACGACATCCGCTAAAAACGGTTATCTATAATTAATTGTGCAAAATTATATCAACTTAACTATATTTATTTCTCTTTATTATTAAATATGGATATAAAATTATTTTTTATAAATATGATTTTTTGAGATAAAAACGTGTTTAAAAGAGTAAAAAAAAAGTTTTTATTATTGTGCTTGACAAGAGTGTGATATTGCTCCTACGTATCTCCCGGTGCGATGGAGAAATCAAAGCTACGTAGTTCTTGGTAGAAAATGTG
>NC_021167.2:19124170-19130080 GCF_000331145.2 Cicer arietinum | reverse complement strand
TTAAAAGATTTTAATTAACTTTAAATAATTTTTATGATTAATTTGTTTATGAATTTTTAGTTTATTAATTTATTTGTGGTTATGAGATTTAGAACCATCAAACTGTCACAATTTGTGTTCTAATAACTCAAAAATTAAAAAGATGTCACATCTAGTTAATTTTTCATGAAATATTTGTTATTATTTTATTTTATTTTTTTAAAAAAATGATACTAAATATAAATTTAAATGATTATTCAAAATAAAATTAATAATAAACACGAAAATAAAATAGCGAAAAGAAAAATATATGAACTTGTGGCTTAAAATAAAAAATAATACTAATTACAAATGTAATCCTCTTTTAAATTATTTTGTATTTTAATAAGTTAAAAAATGAAATTCATTTTAATATTAAATAGCACAAAAAATAATATAATATAATATAAAATAAATGATATTTATAACCTTTTAATTGTGCCTATAATTACTTATACTAAATAGAATCATCAACATCAAATGAAATAAATACATATAATAATTATTTAATGTGAAATAGTTGGCTTGAACATGGAAACCGTACCATTGCAATGACAGCCGTAGAGAAGATTTTTTCAAAAAAAAAAACACAGTTTTCACGTTTTCCAATAGCACAGTTTTTGTAAGTTTTTAAAAAAAAGCACAGTTTTTCTTCTCAAGCACAACAAGATATGAACCAGATTTTCAACCAAACATCTATTACCAACATTTCATATCGTAAAATTAAAATATTTGGGTTTTCCCTAAAAGAACGATTCTCTATTCAGTTCTTCTCTAAATCCCTAAGTGTTGAACCCTTCTCTCACACTTGAATCCATCACCGAATCTCATTCCTCTAAATGCCGTGAGTATCGCCGCCCAACATGTGACCAATCGAACCTGTCACCTTCACTCTCAGAGTCGGTCACCGTCCCCCTCTCGAACTCCGACACCGTCAATCTCAGAGTCACCGTTCAGTGTCCCCGTCGCACTGTCATCTGTGGTCGATTCTCAAGGTAAGTGTCGTTTTCTCACTCTTAGTTGTGTATTCTTGTTTAGGTTTTATGGCACATTGGGTAAACAGATTTGAATGAAGATTTGAATGAAGATTTCAATCCCCAACTGATATTTTTAGCGTCGGATATTTCAGATTTACACATAGCGTCGGGTGATATTTGTCCGACGCTAAGAATTAGCTTCGATCGTTTTAGCCTAGGCCCAACTCCGATGCTAAATCAACGTTAGCGTCGGCTTTTGCCCTATTAGCGTCGGCTTTGAGCCGACGCTAAATCCTGTTTTTCTAGTAGTGTTTAATGGATTAAATATTGTTGGAGATTAAAATATGAATTTATTTAAAGATTTGAGTTATGAATTTGACGAATATATGAATTTTCTTAAAATTGATAATGAATTTTATGGGTTTTATTTGGAGATATTGATAAAGTTTCTGAGTTTCTGTGAAAAGAAAATATTGTTGACATTTTAAGTCAAAAATGATCATATCATAATTTAAAATTAAATAAAAAATCAAATTAAAAAAACTAAATTTCTACTTAAAATTAAGTTAAAGAATCGTAAGATATATTTTGTCAAATTTAAATTAACATAAAAAAAATAAATATAAAAAAAGTATATGACCAAGACGTTCTCTCCACTGAATTAAAAATAAAATAAATAAATTGAAGATTTCAACTTGGGTTATACTTGTTTGATATGATGGCAACATATAAAAGGATAATCATGGAAAAAAACTTAATATATAATCATCAACATAAAACTGAACTAGTAGTAAAACTGAACTAAGTATTGAAGAATTAATCATGACAAACACAAGTTGTCTAGTAGTAGAATAGTACCTACAATGGTAGATATCCAGATTCTATTCCCAGTGGTGTAATACATCGATTCAAAATAACACAATACATTGATTGAGAACTACATAAATACACATTTGCTAAAACCAAAAAAATTAAGAATGAAAGATTTGAAGGTGTTTTATCCACCTATTCTTTCTTTTTCTATTTTCATGCACAACTTTTTTTTACGGTCTTTTTTTTAAAAAATTCGTTTGATGATGATAAAAATAATTCAAAAAAATATTGTTTTCAATTTTTTTTTTTTTTATATTCATCCTGTAAACTAAAACTTAAGTTATTCAATTTAAGAATTTTAAATTTATGCAAAAATTATGGTTGTTAATAAAATCCAATATATATTTGGAGATTTTTTCTCTCAAATATATAATTTAATATAACACATTTTCTTTTTAATTGATTTTTATTTATTAAAAATAATAATTATTCATTCAGATTAACATAATACATCAATTGAGAACGACACAAATACTCATTCTCAAAAATCGAAAAGAGTGAATATGTAAACACACTCACAACATCTTGAATAACAACATAAAAAAGGAAAATAGTTAAAAATATGTGAGGATAGCTCAGTTGGGAGAGCGTCAAACTGAAAATCGGAAGGTTGCGTGTTCAATCAACCCTCGGCTCATTTTTTCTATTTCACCTGAAGCTAGTGAGACGTTCATGGAACAGACAACCAAGAACAAGAGGGACATTCATACAATCCTAAGTTTAATCTTAAATAGGCTAAACAACTTAAATTTGTAGCTTCCTATATTTTTTCCTCATGTTATTGTGTGTCTTTTGTAATTTTATTTATTTATTTTTTCTTACTCTTTTTGTCTGGTGACAAAAGGTGGAGAATATGTTTTGAGAATAATATTATGAAAAATGTCATTTTCCATTTCAAATTAACGTCTCATCATTCTTACATTAAAGCATGCATATTTTACAGGGGAACTTTGTTGTTATATTCTACTTTTTTTTTTATTAAAATTAAAAATTATTCATAAAAATAGATGTTTGTCATCATAAAAATGAGAGAGATTGTTAGAACTAAGTTGATTTGAAGAACTATGACTCATACTTGTTTTGATGATATCAAAACTATTTTGTGGGAATAATTTAAAGTACTAATGTTATTTTTTAGTATGTCGTTTCCATATCAGGTTATTCTATATGAGTTCACACAGAATCATATGATCTTTTGGTCCAAGTTAAACAAGCACCAAAACTTCACTCCACATTTTAAGTCGGGTGAACGCACTCTAAAACACGCATCTAATGACTTTATCTAATACAAGCAAATGATTATCTACCTCTGATAATCGCATCAAGCATCAAATCTCTCTATCTCTAATAACATTGACAAGCAAATGATTTTCTTCCTCTAATAATAGCATTAAGCATTTGATCGTCTGAATTTGTTTAATAGTCTATTCACCAATAAATGTCAATGCTCTAAAAAGTCAACACTCTGAAGAAGACAAAGATTTTGCGCATCATCTGCTAAACACCTTGAATTCGTATTTGTTTAAAGGTCTATGTGACATACACTGATCAAAATATCCTCTACTCTTATTTCTTCATATCAAGATTTGCATAATCAATTTCAAAGATATCTTTGACAATGTTTAATGAGGAATCAATCTTAGAAGATTTGATATGAAACTTCATGATACATGTTGATTTTTTGCAATCATGACAACAAACAGAAACCCTAAAAATCTCTATAAAAGGATATGTAATCCTTATTGAAAAGAATAAGCAATAACATACAACAACAAACACAATACAACCATATAGGCACTCTTGGTTTTAATCTTTTGTCTTGTGTAAGTGTTGATAAATATTTTCTGAGAGTACAACATTGTAAACACCCTCTTGTGAGAGTAATTGAGAAAACCCTTAAACTTGTTCTTTTGTAACATAGCCTAGTAGTGGTTGGATCCCTCAACATCTTAACTATAATAAGCTAGAAGGTTGAGAAGACTTCAATACAGTCAGTTTGACTAGTAGGTGTTTAGTGGAAATGTAATTCGGTTCGTGAATTAGTGGATTAAATCCTTTAGGATGAAGGGACTTAACGTAGTTACTGTGTTGGTGGTGAAGTTGGATAAATTGGCTATGTCAATATGATTTTTTTTTCATTATTTTATTTTAGCCTTGGTAAAACGATTTGAAATAAAACACAATTCAAAGCCCCATTCTTGTGTTTCTCGTTTTGTACATTCTTTTCTTACCCTATACCTCTTACTCCTTAAATCAATACTAACTTGAGTGTCAGAGTGCTTGCAGATACCACTCTATCATCAGAATCCAGACTTTCCTCCCACCCACGAAGTCGGCCATCGTCTCAAGTCTAGTTTGGGTCATTGGCGTTGTCTGTGGAATTGTAGGTTTTTGTGATTTTCTAAATACTTAGTTCATAAATTTCTCATGGATTGCATTAAACATAACAACCTAGAAAGATTATCGATTCCACCGTTCAAAAATCGGAGGATGTGACCACAGCGTCCGCGTTTCACGAGCTTTGTAACACCCTAATTTTAACAGCGCGAGTGTATTTTTTTTTTTTAAACAAATTAGTAAAACAATGAAATAAAGAAATAAATACTTATGGATAAAATATTTAAGTTGTAACACAACGACAAAAGTCAACAAATATTTACAAGCAATGGAAATAGTTTTTGAAACACAAACCCAAAGTATTTAAACAACAAAATACATCGGGGCTATGAGACCTATCAGACATAGCTCATACCCCTGGAGTATTCTCGGCAGACACCTGTACAAAAGCACTGGCCTAAGAATTTTTAACTTCCCCACATCGCATCAAAAGTGGTACATGGACCCATTAAAACAAAAGTCAAGCTGACAATATAAGGTATATGCACAATCTTCTAAAATAAAGTAACTACAACCGCAAAAGGAAGACATCTAGCCCCTATACATTATTTAATCTGATCATGCTACAAAAACTATACATCTCGGGTGTTCTCCACGTGCCACATAAGATCCTTCTGACATCGCATCGATCAGGTATGACTAACTACCTTCCCATCTCTAGGGTACTAACTGGTAGGACGATCATGGATCTCATCTGAGGGCAAAGCCCATATTTCCACAATAATTGTAAAGGGTCACCAATCGAAATTAATAAATATCACATAACATTTAAATTTCAAATGCACAAAATAACCTTTCAACTTAGCATACTCATTGAAAGGGTTTTCATATGCCAAACATGCATAATCAAGTTAAAAATATGAAGTTTTTAACAAAACTGCACTATCGTATTCGAATACAACATCCTTGTATTCAAATACAGTGTTAATTCATAAGTTAGTAGCAAAATTAACACAACTGTATTTGACTACAACATCCTTGTAGCCGAATACAAGTGCAAAAACAGTGAAAAATCAGCACAACTGTATTCGACTACAGCATCCTTATAGAAGGATACAAGTGTTAAGTTAGTAGCAAAACTCACTTAAATGTATTCTAATACAAGCACCTCGTATTCAAATACAACTGCAGAATAATGCAGATTTCAGTTCGAAAACGTTTCAAAATCATTCAACTCTTACAACACAAAGTCAATCATTCACACTCATCAATTACGGCACAATCGTAGACAACAATTGAGCATGTATATACAATCATCACAGTATATCAAACATGACTCGCGTGTCAAGCACCCTAATGCAATGCATATGTGCCAAAATGCATGAATTCTGGAATTCGAACCAAAACCCTTCTCGAAGGGGGGTAAATCATAATTGTACCGCCTATCATAAACCAGTACTAAATAACGAGGTACCACCTATCACGAGTCAACATGATTTACTAAAAAGCGTAAATCGTAAATGTACCGCCTATACAGACCAGTACTGTTTACCGAGGTGCCACCTATCACGGGTTAACACGATTTACTAAAAAACGTAAATCGTAAATGTACCGCCTATCACAAACCAATACTATTTACCGAGGTGCCACCTATCACGGGTCAACACGATTTACTAAAAATGTGCAGTCTATCACGGACCTACAC
>NC_021167.2:19121526-19124160 GCF_000331145.2 Cicer arietinum | reverse complement strand
AATCCCCACAAGGATAAGATGAACCAACAAATCACATGGCATCATCTCGTGGCCCATCACGGTCACCACTATCACCATGGCCCCATCATGGTCACCATGTACTATGAAATGCATGAGCATACTCTGTCTCTTTCCACAACAATCATTAAGTAAATACAGATATTAAAAGATTCCCCGTTTTTAATACTCATTTAACACTAATGATTTTCAAATTCAACACAAAGCATACTCAAACATATATTTTCCACCACCACACATCAAATTTAATCCACTATTTACATTAAATTCAATCAATTCAAATTCCACAAAATCCACACCAAGTTCAATCATCAATCACCCATAAATTTCTACATTTTCAAATATAAATCACGCCAAATTAAGTTTCACAAACCACACCTCAAACACATCAATTTTAATTTCCTCAAAACACACATAAATGAATTAAATTCCTTTTCCACAAAATCACACATCAATTTCACCAAATTCAAACCCCACAAATACACATATAGCATCCTATATGCAAGCTAAAAATTTGGAGGGACCCATTACCTTAACGGTGGCTTTAACGAGCGATTATGGTACCGTGATTAATTTCGATAAAATCTCCGCTCACGTCATCGCTTCCAAAGTTGGCTCTCTAGCACCGTAGCGGTGAGATGAGCAGATTTCTCTTCCGTCACTTCTTGAAATGAAGCTCAAAAGTCGAAGAAAAGCGGAGATTTGTGTTTGACGGTTTTGAAAAGCCCCTAACACCGTTTTTCTTCGTTTTGAATCAAAGAAGAAAAAGGAAGTTGGGAACTCTTTTATTTTTCACCCACCAGCCCTTGGATTTCTTTTCTTGAAGCAAAATAAAAAGAAAGGAGAAGGAAGAAGAAATATGGAGTATCGCGAGGCATGGAGAAGGAAACGTTTTCTTTCTTTTCTTTTCTTTTCTTTCTCACACACACACACTATCTAAATATCAAGATATTTTAGATATTTATAAAAATCATCATTTCCACATCACCTCCCATCACTTCTAAAACCAATTTGATAAAAATATCTACTCTCGTTGCAACTCAATTGACAGATAAAATTTTCAGCAACCCAAGATATCTTTGACAAAACTGCCCGGTATTAAATTCTTCGTAACATAAATAAATTATTCTTCGACAAAAGATTCACCGTACTTAATCTAATTTATTTATCGATGAATAATTTTAATCGGGGAATCAAAAAGATATTTTTGGGCATTAAACTCACAAAATATCAATAACTTGGCTAAAATGTCTTAGAGTTCAATACCAAAATACATAAATTAGAATTTAAAACTATGGGTCTTACAAGCTTCCCGTAAACAACGATGGGCCTTATGCAATCTTTGAATTTGGGATGGTCCAGAATGAATGAGCATCTCATGACGAGCTCGTAGCCTTGCTTCGCGAAAATCCCGAATGATCATGGAACATAATCGTTGTCTCAACGCTATGGAGAACTGATGTTCAGCCACCCCGACGGTGGTAACATCCCATGAGACACCATAATTCATTTAAGGTTATGTAAAACGACGTTGTCACGCATTTTGCCTAGAAGAAGAGCTCGAAGGTCACTAACTCTGGATTCCAAGAAACATTCCTTGCAAGAGTCGCTAGATCTAGGACACCGCATAAGGTCCTATGAGGACTCTCCACTTGGTTTAAGGATTTGCCCCCAAACTCCATCGATTCTTAGGAGGAATTTGCAAGAAATTCTCCTTTCAGTACACGACGTCCTGGAAACAGCCCAAGACGATCGATACCATATTGACAATTGTTCAGGGTGTTGGACTTTAGTCCTCTTAATCCTAATTTTGACATAATTAACAAACATACAATGTTCATACATCATATGATAAATCTAACATTTTAATTGAGTAAGATTTCAGGAACAACAACTCAACCCTACATACTTGAGACAATTGCTTGGAACTCAAGAAATCAACAAAAGTTGAAAATCTACTGAGCAAATCGATTAGGAAATCGATTTCGTAAAAGGGTTGTAAGGAAACATAATGTTTGTGGTTACACAATCGATTAGGCAATCGACTGGCACAATCAGAAATAAAAATTGTGCAAGTCAGTGGCAACTTGATTTGTATGCTAATCGATTGGCACATCGACTGTGCAAATCACAAAGTAAAAACTGATTGAAACACATCGATTGGGAAATCGATTGGACAAGTCACAGGGACAATCCATTTACTAGGCTAATCGATTGACAAATCGATTGCTTAAATAATATTTCAAAAGTAACATGACCTGTGACAAACACAATCGATTGGACAATCTATTGTGAGAATTTCAATCATGTTAAAGGTTGGTATCAATCAATTAGGAAATCGATTGAACTAAACAACTGGTAAGACCTTTTCAGAAAAATACTACCAAATCGATTGGCACTTCGATTAACATGAAATTAGCTAAGTTCCTGTTTTAAACACAATCGATTGGCAAATCGATTGAAACAAATATTTGAAATCACAGGGAACTCTTAGTTTGTGGCCAAATCGATTATGTGTATTTGTAAATCGATTATGTGTAGTTGTGAATCGATTATGTGACTTAGTAAATCGATTAAGTAATCGATTGGTTTGATTTTATTATTGGAACAAAACAC
>NC_021167.2:19119408-19121291 GCF_000331145.2 Cicer arietinum | reverse complement strand
AACACTAAGAACATTTTGATAACATTCTGATATTGCTTTTTCAGATCAAGACCAAAAGATTATTCATAATCAATAAGAGAGCTGAAAAATAATTCTTGAGAGAAAAAGACAATGATCTCACAAACACTCAAATGAACAACCAGATTATTGTGTGAGATACATTGATCAAGATTGAAGACAAAATCTGTACTTCTTTTATTTCTTTCTGTAAACAAAGTTTTGTATAAAGAAACATCTGTGAAAAATCCAGTATGAAAACTGGTAGCAATCTTCGTTGATGTAAAGATCATCAAGAAGAAGTTGGACTTGATCTTGTGTGAGTCTGTCGAGTGACTGCAAGGATCAAGGGGTTAAGCAATAGGAAAGAGATTGAGTTAGATAGATAGGTTTCAAGGAAACTGGACAATCTGTAAACAAGTCTCAATTCTTTCTATTGAAGAAAAAGCTGAAATCCAGTTGGATTGTCCGGACTGGATGTAGGCTGTCATATTGACAGCTGAACCAGGATAAACCTTGGTGCATTCTATCCCTTATCCTTTTACTTTTAATTGTTAATCTTGTATGCTATGCTATATATCCGCTGTGTATGAATCTGAATAAATCTTGCATCGTATGATTGTATGTTCAATCTTAATTGTATGCTAGACGTATTCGGTTTTCTATATTGTTTTAATTTGATAACGATTGTTATATTCTGTAATTACGAGGTCATAATAATCAACAATTGGCACCAGAGCCTGAATTTTTTAGAGGTAAAACTCATAAAAGGAACATGGCCTCAGTTGATTTTCTAGGAGAAGGTGCTTCACTTGCAAGGCCCCCAGCCTTCAATGGAACCGCATACATGTATTGGAAACATAGGATGCTGATATTTCTGGAAGCTAGTGGTATTGATATTCTAGATGCTGTTGAAAATGGAACCTACATACCTAAAATTGATGGAACTAATGACTTGATGATCCCCAAGCCCGGATCCGAATGGTCTGAGGATGATAAAAATAAGGTAGGTTATAATGCTAAAGCTAAGAATATTATAACATCTGCTTTGTGTGCAGAAGAATTCTTTAGGGTATCAAATTGTAAATCAGCAAAGGAAATGTGGGACATTCTTCAGGAAACACATGAAGGTACCACAAACGTGAAAAGAGCTCGTGTAAATACACTCATGCATGAATACGAATTGTTTAGCATGAAGAAAGATGAATCAATAAGTGATCTACAGACTAGGTTTACACACATCATAAACAACCTTCATGCCCTGGGAAAACATGTAGAAAATGAACAACAAATTGGAAAGATCATGAGTTATTGCTGAATCGAAACATCTGGCAAAAATGACCACTGCAACACTGTTTGGAAAGCTCAGGGAGCACGAAATGGAGTTGCATAGACTAGATGAGTCAGAGCAAGATAGCAGGAAAAAGAAAGGACTGTCTTTGAAAGCCCAAACGCATCAATCAAAAACTGAACAAGACAGTTGCTCAGATGAATCAAGCAGTGAGACTGATAAAGAGCCTGAGATTGGTTTGCTTGTCAAAAAGTTTAAGAAATTTCTGAAAAAGAAAGACAACAAATTCAGAAAGCCATCCAGTTTTAAGACTAGTGACAACAAGACAATCACCTGTTATGAGTGTGGTAAAACAGGTCACATAAAGTTGTTGGTTGGTATGACCTCGAAATAATCGGAATGTATCAGTTCTTTAAGAAATTAAATCAATTTCATACACACAGCGGAATTAAATTGCGGCATACAAGATTAGCAATTGCAAGTAGATGGATAAGAGATTAACCAAGATGCATGCAAGTCAAATTACCAGATTAAACAATATTACCTAACACAGAATATGTTTAACATGCATCTAATATTAATCACACATACAAAT
>NC_021167.2:19117429-19118712 GCF_000331145.2 Cicer arietinum | reverse complement strand
TGAAAAGTTCTTACCTGGTGTTTAGTTCAATCGATTTCCCAATCGATTGCAACCAAACTTGACTTGATTGAAATTTTACACAATAGATTGTCCAATCGATTGTGTTTGTCACAGGGAAAGTTATTTTGCAAATAGTATTTAAGCAATCGATTTGCCAATCGATTACCCTCAAAACTGGGGTGTCACTGTGACTTGTACAATCGATTTCCCAATCGATTTATTTCAATCAGGTTTACTTTGTGAAATGTATAATCGATTTGTCAATCGATTAGCCTGTAAAACAGGGTGCTACTGACTTGTGCAGTTTTCATTTCTAATTTAGTCAGTCGATTTCCCAATCGATTATACCAACACAAACAGTTGTGTTTCCTTACACCCTTGTTATGAAATCGATTTCCCA
The DNA here is from genome assembly GCF_000331145.2 of Cicer arietinum. Taxonomy (NCBI): domain Eukaryota; kingdom Viridiplantae; phylum Streptophyta; class Magnoliopsida; order Fabales; family Fabaceae; genus Cicer; species Cicer arietinum. The sequence goes on along the minus strand of NC_021167.2, from coordinate 19,118,312 downwards.
ATCGATTTACTTCAGTCAAAAATCAACTTTTGTTGATTTCTTGTGTTCCAAGCAATATGTTCCAAGTGTGTAGGATTGGATTGTTGTTCCTGAAATCTTGCTCAATTCAAATATTAGATTTATCATGTGGTGTATGAACATTGTATGTTTGTTAATTATATCAAAATTTAGGATTCAAAGGACTGAAGTCCAACAATCTCCCCCTTTTTGGCATAATTGACAATTCATACAATTGTAACTTGAGCATTTCAAAACAACAAGCATAAGAGTATTATTAATTACATTATTAAGTATCAGAGCAAAAACATCAGATTGTAAAAAAAAAACAAAAACAATGCAACTATCAAGTTATAATTTTTCTCCCCCTTTGTCAGTTAAGTCAAAAAGGCAGAAAACAATTCCTCCCCCTATGTTAAAGAACATAAGCATTGGGGTTGAAATCATATAACATAGTGTATCAGAGCAATGAAATTCATGTGTATCAAGTCAAAATCAATCATAGCAGTTAATGAGCAACTTAGATGATTAAGCTAAATGAAATAAAAGTTTTTAAAATTCATCATAGATCACATGATTACAACAGGTCAGAGCAAAAACAGCACAAATCATAAGGCTCCTAATCTCCTAGTCTAGGCTGGTCCTCACTATCATCTATGGGAGAGGTTGAGACCGCTGTATTAACCTCAGCTGGTGTCTCCTCACCGTGAGTCTCAGGTTTATCTAGGGGATCCAGGTTAGGTTCTTCTGCTGCTTGACGACCAATATCCGCGATGTCTTCAAACGACAGCTTGATGCCTAAGTGTGCTTGAATCGAATCCACATCCTTAACAACCGAATTCAAGGATTCCTGCAGAGTCCTTAAACTTGCTTCCAATCTGGACTG
>NC_021167.2:19115280-19116383 GCF_000331145.2 Cicer arietinum | reverse complement strand
GGACTTTCTTGGGAGGTGGTGAAGAATTAGGTTTCTTCTTCCTCTTTTGAGATATTTCTTTCATGGCATCAGCCATGAGCTTCTCTGTTGGGGGTTCCTTATGTTTCTTCATCTTCTCTTGGATTGGTGCAGGAGCCTTGCCCTTATCTTTGGCAAGAATTTTGTGAGTGGGTATAGGTACTCTCTTTGACAAAGTGGGTGGGGGTGAAGGTGTTTCACTTGTAGAAGAAGATGAGGATGATGGAGTACGAGCTTGGGTCTGTTTCACACGTGCCATACCAATAATTTGATGTAGATTCAATGTAGGTAGAATGTAAAATGAAGATACTAACAGATACAGAGACAGACAAAAGAAGCAGACAAGAGAAATCAGTGAAAATCTGGAAAATAGAATGCAGAAATCGATTTAGAACTGTTCCTATTTATACTCTTAACCTTGTAAATCGATTTCCCAATCGATTAGGTTACCGTTGCTGGGAATCCTCAATCGATTCAGTAATGATGATGCTCAACGGCTAGAAAAAAAGTAACGGTCATATTTCAAATCGATGTTCAAATCGAGTTCCAGTTTTACTTAATCGATGTCCAAATCGATTGTCTTAAGGTTTAACACTGAACTAATCGATTTCCAAATCGACGCTCGTGAAGGTTTAAAAAAAATTTTCTGAACTTTGAATCCTGGGCTAAAGTAATCGATTCCCAAATCGATTTTATAAACCATTTACCATGCTGGTAATCGATTTCCAAATCGATTTAACTGGAAAACATTACTGAAAAATACCAGAATCAACAAAAATCATACTTCACTAGGATCAATGATCCCTAGTTTCATCCTTATATGCAAAAAACTTTCTCTTGGCAAAGCTTTTGTGAAGATATCGGCTAACTGTTCCGTAGTGTTCACATACTCAAGTTTGATAACTCCATTCTGAAAGTGGTCTCTTATGAAGTGATGTCTTACCTCAATGTGTTTGGTCCTGGAGTGCATTACTGGATTCTTGGTTATACTGATTGCACTTGTGTTATCACACATAATCGGCACTGTGCCCAAATCAACACCAAAATCCAATAAATGCTGTTTCATCCACAGAATTTGAGCACAA
>NC_021167.2:19099607-19101822 GCF_000331145.2 Cicer arietinum | reverse complement strand
AACAATAAGTTGTGCAAAGATTTTGAAAATTTAATGAAAGGTAAATTTGAAATGTCAATGATGGGTGAACTATGTTATTTCTTGGGATTTCAAATTAACAAAAGCAAGCAAGGCATTTTCATTAGTCAAACTAAATACTGTAATGATTTGATAAAGAAATTTAGTTTTGAAAACCTTAAGTCCATTGATACTCTCATGAGTCAAGGAAATTACTTAGACATAGATGAGAAAGGTAAACCTGTAGATGTTACTAGGTTTCGGGGTATGATAGGATCATTGCTCTATCTTACAGCAAGCAGACCTGACATCATGTTCAGTGTTTGTATGTGTGCAAGATACCAATCAAATCCTAAAGAGTCTCACCTTAATGCAGTGAAGAGGATTTTCAGATATCTAGTAGGAACTAAGAGTCTAGGCTTGTGGTATCATAAGGGATCAACCTGTACCTTAGTTGGTTACTCAGATTCAGACTTTGCCGGATGCAAACTAGACAGGAAAAGTACTTCTGGAACTTGTCATTTACTTGGAAACTCTCTTGTGTCGTGGTTTAGCAAGAAACAGACTAACATTACTCTATCAACTGCTGAAGTTGAATACATTGCAGCTGGGAGCTGTTGTGCTCAGATTCTTTGGATGAAACAACATATATTGGATTTTGGTGTTGACTTGGGAACAATACTTATTATGTGTGATAACACAAGTGCAATAAGTATTACTAAGAATCCAGTGATGCACTCCAAGACCAAACACATTGAAGTAAGACATCATTTTATAAGGGATCACTTTCAAAATGGGATCATTAAGCTTGAATATGTTAACACAGCTGAACAGATGGCTGACATCTTCACCAAAGCTTTACCAAGAGAAAGTTTCCTGCATATAAGGATGAAACTAGGGATCATTGATCCTAGTGAGGTATGATCTTTGAACCTTTTCATATGACACTTCTGGTGCTTGTAGTGTTTTCCAGTTAAATCGATTGGGTAATCGATTACCAGCTTGGTACATAGTTTACAAAATCGATTTGGGAATCGATTGTGTTGGCCCCAGACTTCAAAGTTCAGAAAAAAAAATTTACCTTCCCCGAGCGTCGATTGGGAAATCGACTAGTTCACCTTTCAACTTTAAAACAATCGATTTGGACATCGATTAAGTAAATCTGGAAATCGATTTGGGAATCGATTTACAATATGACCGTTGTGACTCTCCTTTACTAGCCGTTGAATGCAATAATTACTAAATCGATTGACATTACCCAGCAACGGTAACATAATCGATTGGGCAATCGATTGACGCATCAAAGGGTTTAAATAGGAACAGTTACCAATCGATTTCTTCACTTCATTTCTCCAGATTTCACAAATATTTGTGTCTGCTTCATCTCTCTGTTTCTGCAATCGTTCTTGATTTACCATCTACACTCAAACACACTTCAACTTACACTTATGGCACGAGTTAAGCAAACACAAATCAAGACTCCTTCACCATCATCATCGTCAAGTGGACGAACCCCTTCACCCCCACCTACATTTACCAAAAGGGTTCCCATTCCAACTCATAAGATTCTTGCCAAGGATAAAGGCAAGGCACCTGCTGTTAATCAAGAGAAATCCAAGAAGCAAAAGGAGCCACCAACTGAGAAACTTATGGCTGACGCCATGAAGGAAATCTCTCAGAAAAAGAAGAAGAAACCAGTTTCTTCACCCCCACCTAAGAAAGCTCCTGCATCTAAGGAAAAAGAGGTAGAAAATCCATGAGGGTCGGACTCTGGATTTTGCTTATTTTGATGCATAAGGTTTCACTTTCCAAGACCACTTGAGGTTTCACGGTCTTGAGGGCTTTCTCTCCTCTACTCTTGATAGTTATCCAAGGTTAATAAGGGAATTCTACTCAACATTCAAGCTTACTGAAGACAGATTCAAGGCTCAGGTTAAAGGGAAAAGGATATCTATGTCCTTTGAAGATTTTTCTACCTTATCAGGATTGCCCTTTCATGGAACATCTATAGATGGCAGTTCTGATGCTAACACTGCTGAAGAAGGATGGGAAGAATCGTTTGATAGGCATATTGCTGTTAAGGATCTGATGATTGATGGCTTTGTTGAAACCATTTCACTGCCTATTGGTCAAATGAAGGTCCAACATCGAATGCTTATGTATACTTTGACCCGGATGCTTGTGCCACGATCCGGTAACCATGCTGTAGTCCAGAAGT
>NC_021167.2:19098055-19099140 GCF_000331145.2 Cicer arietinum | reverse complement strand
TATATATATAATGCACTAGAACGTTTATTCCATTACTCTCTGAAATCATTTGCCATAATCTTTTAATATGCTCATTTGTTGCTCTGATACACTGTTTTCTGATTTCGACCCCCAGTGCTTATGTTTACTAACATAGGGGGAGGAAATTTGTTTTCTACCTTTTTGTCTTAACTGACAAAGGGGGAGAGAAATTATTAACTTGTACTTATACTGCTGCAAAATTTTGATACTCTGATGACTGATAATGAATTATTAGAATGCTCTGATATTGTTAAATAGCATGTGTACTTATGCTCTGATCTTATGCTCTGATATTCTGATTTTATGATCTGATAATGGTACATATGATGCTATGAAAAAATATATGTTGTTAATATTATGTCTTGAAATGCTCAACTCAAGTTAAAATTGTATGCTTGTCACTTATCCAAAAAGGGGGAGATTGTTGGACTTTAGTCCTCTTAATCCTAATTTTGACATAATTAACAAACATACAATGTTCATACATCATATGATAAATCTAACATTTTAACTGAGCAAGATTTCAGGAACAACAACTCAACCCTACATACTTGAGACAATTGCTTGGAACTCAAGAAATCAACAAAAGTTGAAAATCTACTGAGCAAATCGATTTCGTAAAAGGGTTGTAAGGAAACATATTGTTTGTGGTTACACAATCGATTAGGCAATCGACTGGCACAATAAGAAATAAAAATTGTGCAAGTCAATGGCAACCTGATTTGTATGCTAATCGATTGGCACATCGACTGTGCAAATCACAAAGTAAAAACTGATTGAAACACATCGATTGGGAAATCGATTGGACAAGTCACAGGGACAATCCATTTACTAGGCTAATCGATTGACAAATCGATTGCTTAAATAATATTTCAAAAGTAACATGACCTGTGACAAACACAATCGATTGGACAATCTATTGTGAGAATTTCAATCATGTTAAAGGTTGGTATCAATCGATTAGGAAATCGATTGAACTAAACAACTGGTAAGAACTATTCAGAAAAATACTACCAAATAGATTGGCACTTCGATTAACATGAAATTAGCTAAGTCACTGTTTT
>NC_021167.2:19085524-19097672 GCF_000331145.2 Cicer arietinum | reverse complement strand
GTTTTATCACTTTAATGAATCGATTGGTAAATCGATTTATTAATTGTTTTTCAAAAACTATATAAACAGTTTTCTATCTTTTTCTCAACATAACTTTTGAAACACTTGAATATACTTCAGAACACTGAAGAACTCTTAAGAACATTTTGATAACATTCTGATATTGCTTTTTCAAATCAAGACCAAAAGATTATTCATAATCAATAAGAGAGGTGAAAAAGAATTCTTGAGAGAAAAAGACAATGATCTCATAAACACTCAAATGAACAACCAGATTATTGTGTGAGATACATTGATCAAGATTGAAGACAAACTTTGTACTTCTTTTATTTCTTTCTGTAAACAAAGTTTTGTATAAAGAAACATCTGTGAAAAATCCAGTATGAAAACTGGTAGCGATCTTCGTTGATGTAAAGATCATCAAGAAGAAGCTGGACTTGATCTTGTGTGAGTCTGCCGAGTGACTGCAAGGATCAAGGGGTTAAGCAATAGGAAAAAGATTGAGTTAGATAGATAGGTTTCGAGGAAACTGGACAATCTGTAAACAAGTCTCAATTCTTTCTATTGAAGAAAAAGCTGAAATCCAGTTGGATTGTCAGGACTGGATGTAGGCTGTCATATTGACAACTGAACCAGGATAAACCTTGGTGCATTCTATCCCTTATCCTTTTACTTTTAATTGTTAATCTTGTATGCTATGCTATATATCCGCTGTGTATGAATCTGAATAAATCTTGCATCGTATGATTGTATGTTCGATCTTAATTGTATGCTAGACGTATTCGGTTTCTATATTGTTTTAATTTGATAACGATTGTCATATTCTGTAATTACGAGGTCATAATAATCAACACAGGGAAGAGATGAACCCCTTTGAAACTATATCGAACGCTTCAACAAATAAGTCATGTTCATCAAAGAGGCAAACAATAACATGAAAATATACATAATAAATGAAGGCCTCCTCCAAGGAAGTTGTTTCGCTGACATCATTGGGTTGAAGAAGCCTAGGCTCGGAAAGACTCCCTTGCTTAGACACAAATAAACATCTAGAACGAAGAAGAAATCCACACCCAAAAGATACGCCAGGGAAAGTTTGACAAGTACAACAAGAACATAATTGTTGACACCCCCGACAATCTACAATCGAATGCAAGCAGGAAGAAAACCATAAAAATATTCGACAAACCAAGGGAGTCAGGTTGGTTGATACCTAGCCAATACCCCTTTCAACGCATCCAAGGGACACAAATTGGCTTAAAGCGCCAACGAGGAATTTAAGGAACGGGAAATCCATAAACACGTTAACTAGTGTCATCCAAAAATGCGAAGACGATCACGCCTTACCAATAACACGTTAACTAGTATCATCATAAATGAAGAAAACCAAAGTCCTCACGCCTTACCAATAACACGTGAATTAACTAGTGTCATCCACACATGCGAAGATGATCCATAAGGACTTCTAATTGCTTTGTCCATCACATGAGAGATTCCTCGCAACTTAACTTTCCTAACGGTGATGCCTATCAATCATGCTTTTAAATCGTGGGATAAATTTTCCACCGCCCTAATCATATTAAGCAGATACTTTAATGCTAATTTCTCAAGTATTGGCTCTGCCAAGAGAAAGCTAAATGACATCACCTCCAAAAACCTACATAGAATCATAATTAGCAATGAGGGATCCCAATCCTTCTTATCTTTTTATGATAAAATATCATTGGGGGATTACCAAACTCCCATATCTCATTGTTGGTACGAGCGTACATGGCCAACTTTGATGTTTGGAGGGTCTTGATTTACCAAGGGTGTTCCTGCAACATCATGTACTCTAGGTTGTTCGACAAACTCCGCCTTACCAAGGCAATCTACTGCATTACGTAACACCTGATTTTCAAGGCTTTAGTGGATCGAATAACACCCCTTAAGGCTATGTCGAGTTACTCGTAACTTTTAGAGAAAACAACTCCTGAAAGATGGTCAAGACCCAATTCCAAGTTATCAACTACAAATTGATCTACAATTGTGTAATCGATCTCGGCACCATGGCCAAGTTAGGCGCAGTCTCTTCAACTGTCCATCTGAAGTTTAAGTACCACTTGACAACCAAAGAGGTGGCTATTGTGCACGCTGACATAGAAGCAGAAAAAATATGTTTCATGGCCTACCTCAAAAGTCAAGAAGGGAAATACGCCTCTTTTACCATGTCAAACTAAAAGGAAAAAATTGAAGAGAATGAATTTGACATCCAAATCCTCCCTTCAAATGTCGTTCTCAAATTAAAAAGGTCAAAAGGAGAGCCATCGTGCCAACATACAGTCAACAGGGCGAAGTAATGGGACCATCATCGATCACCATCAAATTAATAGCGTAAAAATACCCTAACTTATGGTTACCTCAAGAAAAAACATTATATTCCCTAAATCCAATCTACGATAGAGGCAGGAACCTCTGCCTCACTTAAAACCAATGTCCACGATGGCAAAAAAGTTCTCCCACCACAATGGGACCACCAACAACCACTATAGGTTGCCATGAAAATACATGTAGGTGGCTATGAAAATGAAGAAAATGAAAACTATGAAAATCCTCGATAAAAGGAAAAAAAATATATTAGCAGAGAACAACATAACGACTTACCAAGTATAAAGGTGGAGGTTTAGAGTCAGGAACACATTGAAAAAGAGAGACGAGCACCGCCAATGTAGAACGAAACCAGAAAGAAGATTCCTTTCACAAAAACTAGGGGGAACGCGAAGGAGATGAAAATTAGATAAATAAGAATCCCTCCAAAATATGAGGCAACCCTTTATATACCCCAAATGATCCAACGGTGTGAATTTAAAAGTCGTAAATCAATTATGGCGATAAAATTTCAAAACAATGTGAAGTCACGTCACATACTCAAGTACCTACTCCATAGGGGGTGACACATGTCAACAGAAAATCTAAGAAACATCACACAACGTCATTTCAGCAACTCCTCAAGTACCCTCAACATACAAAATTAAAACACCCACAATCAATCCTTAAAACAGATGAACTTTTAGCATCAAACACGTTCCATCGCGAGAAAAAAAATGAGACTCCCTTTTACTGTGGCGATTATAAAGCTAAGAAGATGCTCTAAGATATGCTATATATGTATAGTAGTCGACCTACTTTGGCACTGTAACAAATGTCAATTATGAACATCGGTCGAACACCTTCATAGAACATATCATGTATTTGCATAATCACCAGAACCATAGCATAACTTGCATTGTCAGAGTCAACAGAGGGGCGCTCGGATCACTAGAGGCGTGTGTTCGAACGTTTTCACCAGAGTCATACACAACGTTAATATCTTCAGAGTTACTGATAACTTTGTTTAGTAGATTATCTTTTCCTTGTTCATCAAATGATCTAGTTTATATTAGAACACATACTTGTAACTATTAGTAACTATAGTTACTTGTTTATTAGGTGATAATATTATTTGTGTTTGGAAACACTTACAGTATTATCTCTAATTTACTTGTAATTTATGTTACCTTAAAATAATAGTAATTAATATATTTTTTTTTTCTAACTTAACATGCACACTTAGAAAATATAGTTAGGGGGATAATTGTTCTTTAATTTTTTTTTGTTATCATCAAAACATCAACCAGATAAATGTATCTAAAACCACTTTAATTTTCACTAACACTATTTTCATGCTATTACTTATCGTGATTGCATATACCTGGACACTTGCATTTTTTCACAACAACTGGCCAAGATGATTTCTTTGCAAATCCTTTAAAGTATTCATTCGGTTTTGGTTTCAACTACAACAACTACAAAGACAGTATTGTTTAAGTTCAGGTCAAAATATATTCAAAGCTTTGAAGCAATTAGCTATGACGATAATTGCAAAATATTTGAGTAAGAGATGTTACAAACTTGGAATGATTATATTTCTATTTGTTATAGGTTGTGTATTCTATGTTTACTTACACAATTTTCTTTGGATCATTTAGTTATACCACATAAGTGGGCTGTTACAAAATCACAATATTATTGGAGGAATCTTACAATATAAATTTAATTACATTTATTTTTTCCAGAACCTAATACTCACGATATTAATCCAAAACACTATCAATAAATTTTTGCACCTATAGTCTCGTAAGTGCAGCTTAAATAATAACATATAGATAGAATATTTGAATTATAAGACCCTCTTCTATGTAATTAATGTGTGAATTTTCCCATTAATTTCTTTAAAATCAAACATTGATCCAAAATAACTAAGATGAGATGAAACAATCTAAAGAGTTTGAATCAAAACCTCTGAAAATATTGCAAAGTTAAAACAACTTTTTTAAGTGAAAATAACTTTGCTACTCATGTATCTAATTAGACTCAAAGATATTAAATTTCACAATTACAGAAAAGAATACCTAATTTACTAAAAATAATTAAGTTCCGTTGAATGATACTCATATATAACTCAATTGACATAAAAATGTAGAGGTAAAATATCTTTATTTTCAAACAAAACTTAGAAAAGTAGTAATAATTTTCAACAAAATTCATATTTTCATCTAATTCATAACTCAAATTTTCAAATAAATTCATATTTTTATCTTCAACAACAACAACAACATCAAATTTATCAAATAAAGAACTCATATTTTAAGATTTAGGTTAGGGATTTCATTTGGAGAAGGATAAAAAGAAGAAGAAAATATTGTCTTGGTAATTTGGGGATCAAATCTTAAAGTGTGAGTTCTTTCTTTGGTGAATTAGATGTTGTTGGAGATAAATATGAGTTTATTTTAATATTAGAGTTATGAATTTGATGAATATATGAATTTTCATTAAATTAATAATGAATTTAATGGGTTTATGTTTGAAGATAACGATGAATTTTCTAAGTTTCTGTAAAAAAAAAAAAAGTTTATAATATTACTGATATTTTACGACACAAATAATTAAATCGTTACTTAAGATTAAATAAAATATCAAATAAATAAATAAAACTAAATAATTAAATTATTATTTAAAATTAAATTAAAGAAATCCGAGATATATTTTATCAAATTTAAATTAACATAAAAAATAATAAAGCAAATGCGTATGACCAAAACGTTGTCTCCACCAAACAAAAAGTAAGTAAATAAATTGAAATTTTCAACTTGGGTTATACTTGTTTGATATGAAGGTAACATTAAAAGGATAACCGTGGGAAAAACTTAATATATAATCATTCAACACAAAATAGAACTAGTAAAAACCACAAAAACCGATGCAGTAGTAAAAACACTTGAAGCATTGAAGAATTAATAATGACAAGCACAAGTGGTGTACCCTACCATGGTAGAACCTCAAATTCGATTCCTACAGATTCAATACATCGATTCAAAATAACTTAATACATTGATTTTTTATTCAATTCAAGAATTTTAAATTTATTCAAAAACTATGGTGGTTAAACAAATCTAATATATATTTAGAAACTCTCCACTCAAATATACAATTAAATATAACATAATTTCCTTTTTAAATGATTTTTTTACTAAAAATGATAATCATTCATTTAAATTAACATAGTACATCGATCCAAAATGACACAAATACATATTCTTTTAAATCGAAAAGAGTGAATATGGGAATAGGTTCACAACACCAAGAATAACAGCATAAAACGAAAAAAAATATATAAAAATTTGCGGAGATAGCTCAGTTGGGAGCGTCAGACTGAAGATCTGAAGGTTCGTTTTTAAGTTGGTGATTATAGAACTTATCTTAATTTATGTGTCTACTACACTAACTACATAACAAAACTATAATATTTTCATCAAGGTTGAAATGTGTTTTGTCTTAATAAATACTTCTTTTTAAAAATCTGATTCAGGATACTATAACAGATCAGAGGCTGCAATAAAACAAAGTATTAGGGCAGAAAAAAAAAGAGGGCGCAAAAAAAAAAAAGAATTAGGGCAAAAAAAAAAAAAAAAAAAAAAAAAAAAAAAAAAAAAGAAAAAGACATCAGAATTTATACTGGTTCACTTCCAATATGGCAGTTATATCTAGTCCTTTCACACAAAAGAATTTATCCACTAATTCAGAACTTGAATTACAACATTTGACTCTACAAGTCAGCCTTCTCAACTTCCAGCCTAAAACCTATAAATCGTTAAGTCACTACAATACATTAACCCTACAAGTCAAATCTTCTCAACTTCCAACTTGAAAACATACAAGTCGTTGAGGCAGAATAGTCACTACTGGGTTGGGTGAAACAGGGTTATGTGTTGCTTTTTCTAAGCGTAATGATTACAATGAATTACACACTTAAAACAGAAAATTAAGCACCAAGCAATATAAATTTAATAATTGCCTTTGCTTTGAAACTGAAACCTTGAAACTGGATACTTAGAGAACTTTTTGTGTTCATAAGGTTTTTTGAATTTTTCTGTTGTGTATTCTTTCTTGTGTGTATCTTTCTTGCGTGTTAAGATCTTCACAAAAATATACCTTGATAGATACAGTTTAGAAATATGACCATTGAAGCTTGATTAATTTCAAAACGAATATTCGTAAAAAAATAAACTTTGATAGATATAGTTTGAGAATATGATCGTTGAAGCTTGATTAATTCCAAAACGAATCTTCAACCAAATCTTCTAAAATGAATATGTGTGAAAATGTCAAGATATCGCATGAAAATAATTTTCCTTGAATCTTCTAAATGTCTTCCTTGTGCGAGGTCAATAGAGATCTTCACAAAAAAATAAATCTTGATAGATATCGTTAGGGAATATGACCGTTGAAGCTTGATTAATTCCAAAACAAATCTCAAACCAAGCCTTCTAGAATGATTTTGTGCGAGAATGTCAAGATAGCGCTTGAAAATAATTCTCCTTGAATCTTTTTTCATACGCTTGTTTAAGAGCAGCGGGAACATATCAAAATTTGTTCTTGGATCTTAAGAATCATGAAACAACTCAGTCGCCATCAAAGCTTTGACTTTCCAATAGAGTAGTTGAATTTCTTCACCTAAAATTAATTTGATTATTGGAGTCAGACGTTGTGTTGCTTGGTTGGTCGTTAGAGGCAGAGGCGGAACTGTATGACTTAGAATTAGTGGCATGGGCAACGTCACCTTGTTGCATCTTCAGAGCATGTTGTGTAGCAAACGCAGCATCTTGGAATAAGTTACAGTCTTTAGAGTGAACGAAACCTGGGCTTTTGGGGCAACTTGAGTAGAAGCTTTAGAGTTACTGTAGTACGCTCTTCAGAGACATGCTTTAATCTTCAGAGACAGATGCATATACGCTTTAGAGGCACACATTGCAAGCATTTCAGAGGTAGATACGTGCACACAATAGCCCATGTAATAACCAAAGTCTTAATGTTGTATTCACTTCCTTTGACTTCACCTGACTCTAATGTTTTTATTTCCTTTGACATATTTGTTTCCTCCGATGTCTTTGTTTCCTCTTACATCTTCATTTTCTTTGATATCTTCATCCGATATCATTTTCCATATTTCCTGGTTCTATTTATTGCATACTCAATAAAATTATTAGTGCAATAAGTTTGTTCTCACAAAATACCTTTGTTATCATCAAAACATAATGAAGGAATTGCTCCAACAGACTTTATGATGTCACTTGTACTTTGAGTGGAAGATCCACCATTGTTGGATAATGTTGAAAACCAAAAATGGAGTTATCTTTATTATGAAATCTAAATGGGCTGCTATGATTTGGAATGTACCATACCTTTTGGAAGAAATTTTTATTAATTAAAGTAATGATAACAAGTAATACGCAGCGGATATAAAACTCTCCCAACTTGCAAGAACCCGTGAGGAGCAACAATAAATATATGGCAGCAAATTAATCAAAATAAAAGACGTAATGAACACCGATATTTTAATGTGTAAAACCCCTCAATGCAAGGATAAAAACCACGGGTCGTCCAGATCAAAGAAATAGCTCCACTATAATAAAATGAAGGTACAAGGGAGTCTCAAAATAATGTACAAATTGTGCCTACAACCAGCCAAAATAACAGCATTAAAGCCTACAAATGAAAAGCAAGAAGAAGAAAAACACCCCAAAAACCGGCTGTTGTGCGAGCACGATTTCTCCCCCTCTAGATGTCTTTTCGCCGATCCGATCATTGAATCCGAAGATCTGGATGTTACGAACCTGCTGTCCAAACCTCAGCCCGATCCAACGGTTAACGAATGTGCAATCAATGGTTTTCTGAGACTGATTTATTAAAATCGGGAATAGGGTTACTTTTCACTTTTCACTTTTCACTTTTGGTGGTTGTTTTTCCTATCGAAATAGTCACTCTCTTATAACTCTAATAAGACCACTCTCCACTTAAATAAGTGAGACACATGGACTACAATATTTGGGCCTTTCTCCTCATAGGAAGGGAGCCCAATACCCAACAGATCTCCCCATCACAACTATGTGGAGGTATACGCCAAACAGGCGATATCACAACACGTTTCAAACTTCCCTCTTGGTAATGTTTTATTCATCATATCAGAACCATTATATTCAGTATGAACTTTAGCCAATTCCAACAACTTAGCTTCCAAAACATCACGTATCCAATGATACCTAACATCAATATGTTTGAACCTGCTATGAAATGTCGAATTCTTACCAAGATGAATAGCACTTTGACTATCAACAAATAATACATATTTTTCCAGAATAAACCCAAGATCTTGCAAGAATTTCTTCAACTAAATCAACTTTTTGCATGCTTCAATAATGGCAATGAACTCTGCCTCAGTTGTAGACAATGTTACACATTTTTGTAATCTAGACTACCAAGCCACAACTCCATCTGCAAATTTAATCATGTAGCCTGAAGTTGACTTTCTCGACTCAATATCTCCAGCCATATATGAGTCGGAGTACCCCACAAAAATAGGTTTGTCACCTCCAAAACAAAGCCTCATACATGTAGTACCATGAAGATACCTCAAAATCTATTTTATAACATTTCAATGCTCTCTACCTGGATTTGACAAAAATCTTCTGACTGTACCAACAACATGTGCAATATCTGGTCTTATACACACTATTGCATACATCAAACTTCCCACAACAGAAGCATAAGGAACTCGTTCCATGTCTCTTTTCTCATCTTCACTAGGACTTTGTTTAGAGCTCAACTTAAAGTGAGCAGCAAAAGGAGTACTTACAGCCTTGGAGTTTTCCATCTGAAACCTTTGCAACACTCTCTCAATATAGTGTTCTTGTGACATCCAAAGTTTCTTCTCCTTTCTGTCACGCACGATTCTTATGCCAACAATATGTTTAGCTACTTCCATGTCTTTCATGCCAAAGAACTCACCCAATTACTTCTTTAACCTGTCAATCTTGGAAATGTTTTTCACAACAATAAGTATGTCATCAATATATAATAACAGGATAATGAAATCATCGTTAGAAAATTTTCTAACAAATACACAATTGTCAAAAGTAGTCTTCATGTATCCTTGGTCACACATAACAGACTCAAACTTTTTGTACCACTTGCTTAGAGCTTGCTTCAAACCGTATAGACTCTTTCTTAGTCTATACACATAGTCTTCCTTGCCTTCAACAAGAAAATCCATCAGGTTGCTTCATGTAAATCTCTTCCTCCAAATCACCATGAAGGAAAGTCGTTTTTACATCCATTTTCTCTACCTCTAAGTCAAGAGTAGATGTCAAACTCAACACGGTTCTAATTGATGCCATTTTTACCACATGTGAGAAAATCTCATTAAAATTAACACCCTTTCTTTGACGGAAACCTTTCACCACTAATCTGGCTTTATATCTTGGAGACCTTGAGTTACTCTCGAGTTTCACTATATAGATCCACCTGTTTTCCAAAGCCCTTTTGCCTTTTGGAAATATCACTAAATCATAAGTTTGATTATCATGCAAGGATTTCATCTCATCATGCATTGCATTCAACCACTTTTGACTTTTTTCACTCTCTATGGCCTCTCGAAAACAATTAGGCTCACCTTCATCAGTCAAATTCACATGCTCGTTAGAACCATACCTTGTAGATGGTTGTCTCTTCCTCTTAGACCTCCTGAGTTGGGTTAGAGATGGTTCAGAAGCATCATTAATATTTTCATCGTGTGATAACTCATGATCTTCACTAGTTGAAATATTTACCTCATCTCTAATTCGATGATCATCAAAACAATCATGTGGCTCATCATTCTACACATTATCATCAATAGTATCCAAATCAAGAGCAGGTGACTGAACTGGATCACCATCAGCTAAGACGTTATTTCTCTCAGGTGTAGTCTTCTTCACCTTATCAATGTCTTCAATAGTTTGGTCTTCCATGAACACTACATTACGACTTCGGATAACTTTTTTGTTCATAGGATCATACAAATTGGAGCCAAATTCATCCTCACCATAACCAATGAAGATACACTGCTTTGACTTTGCATCCAACTTGGATCTTTCATCCTTCGGAACATGCACAAAAGCCTTGCAACCAAAGACTCTCAAATGATGGTACTTAACATTTTTGCCAAACCATACATTGTTTGGTACCTCACAGTAAGATTAATAGTGTAGTACCTCAATTTTGTCCGAGTAATTAAAAATTATTTGAATAATAATAATAATAATAATAATAATAATAACATATCTATTAAATATTTTGCAGTTGTTATCGGAAATTTAAAAAAATTTAGTATTTTACCATTCAAATTTAAATATATACCAAATTTAAAACAAATTTAAAACAAAAATAAAACAACACAATTCTAATTTTGTTTTTACTTTTCATTATTTGGATTGCAAATCCACAAAGTACAGCCAGACTGTATTTATTGTCAGCCAACCCTTCTTCATCGTTACTTTATGTCTCCTTTATTTTAGGCCTCTTCCCTGTCAAACACCAAAACAATTTTTTTCTCTGTAAACATGTTTCCTTGCATATATGTTACTCTTTTATCTTTTTTGTCTTGTTAAGATCCTTGTTATAAACTGGTTATTTCACTAATTTGATTTACTTTGTAACTTAATAAAGAGATTACTTGTAACACATAGGAAGCCAGAAAAAAATTATTTCCTAAAATCATACTTTGGTTACAAAAACAATGTAAAATCCAATTAATTTTTGTTGAGTAACAATACAAAATCCAGAACCCGTATTTATCTAATGAATGGAAACATTAGCCATTTCCCCTATAAATTGAGACAAACGTAAATGAAGAAAAGAGAGATTGGAGGCAGCTTTGAGTATTAAGAAAACTATTAAAAAAAATAGAGAGAAATAGAATGTTTCACAGCCATTCCAACTCCACACAACCGTGCACCACCACAGTCTCTGTCTTCAATATCACGTGAAGCACTGTCGCTCTTCCATATCTGAATAGGCATGTATTTTCTTCAGCTGTTCAAACTTTATATTTGATTATTTATTTGAGAGATGAAATCTTTGTGTATATGAATGTTGTTTTGGTTGATATAATGTGTATCTGAAACAAAATTTCTATGGTGTTTGAAAAGTTTTGTTTTCTTTCATTTAAACCTTTTACTCATGTCATGCCACGCTTTACCTACTCTTGTGTTGAAATATTATCTTACGCCAGCCTGTAGCTAGTTTGATTTGTGATGCGTGCCTTGCTTGTGTGCCAACTTGTTATGACTTGGCTTGTGATTTTATTCATACGTGTACTTTCCCTATTAATTAGAAATTAATGCAAGAAAAAAAACTATATTTTTATTCATGCGTTTTTATAACTATATTTTATTCATGCATTTCTTTTAAATAACACAATAGATTGAATATTATAAGTATATATATATATATATATATATGTGACTTCTTTTATTTTATTTTTATAAAAAGATGAGGACATTTTTTAATTATTTATATTTATTATAAATATTTTATTATTTTTATATGTATTTTATAATGCTTATTTCATAACAGAATTTTATATTATTTTATTTTTTCAAAACAGCTAAAAAATATTATTTTATTTACGTTGTTATTTTACAAAAAGTAATTTATCCATGCAAGCCAAGGGTCTTACACTAATAACAAAAAAAAACTTAAGCAGTAGTAAAAAAAAAACTCAAAGTAATGAAGAATTATTCATGACAAGCAC
>NC_021167.2:19084219-19085024 GCF_000331145.2 Cicer arietinum | reverse complement strand
ATTCACCGCAGTTAATTTAATTTATTCATCGACGAGTAATTCTAATCGGCATCAAAATATCTTGTTGGTTAAATAAACTCCAAAATATTAATAACTTTGGCTAAAAAGCCTCTGAGCCAATATTCAAAATACACAAAAATACATAAAGTATACTTTAAAATTATGGGTCTTACATTACTACCCCCCTAAAATTAGTTTCGTCCTTGAAACTATGCGTCGATAAATAACTCTGGGTGTTGTTCTCCCATCTTGCTCTCCAGTTCCCAAGTTGCATCTCCAGTAATTGGGTTCCAAACTACTTTGACCAACGAAACATCCTTGGTCCTCAATCGCTTAATCTTCCTGTCATCAATTCTCACAGGTGGTACTTCGAATGACAAGTTATCCTTCAGTTGGATTGTGTCTGGTTCGATCACATGAGATGGATCTGCAAGATATTTCCTCAACTGTGACACATGAAACACGTCATGAATATTGGACACTATCGGAGGCAATGCAATCCGATGAGCAACATGCCCAATTTGCGCAGAAATCTGATATGGTCCAATGAATTTCGGAATCAACTTCTTCGATTTCAAGGCTCTACCTACTCCAGTAGTAGGTGTGACTCTCAGAAATACATGGTCACCCTGTTCGAATTCTAAAAGTCTGCGACGCTTGTCCATGTAACTCTTCTGACGATCCTGTGAAGTCTTCATTTTCTCCTTGATCTTCCTTACCTTAGCTGTAGTCTGTTGCACCATCTCTGGTCCGACAATCATACTTTCACCGTCCTTATACCAACACAAGGGAGTTTGACACTTGC
>NC_021167.2:19083157-19084159 GCF_000331145.2 Cicer arietinum | reverse complement strand
TAAGTATGACACCGACACATTGAGTACAATATATCATTACCTAATTATAGGACTTCCAATCCATACCAAGAATGATCTTGGGTTATTATAGAGGTAAACAAATCAAATTAATCGAGAAATCTCTATTAGGGACAATTACATGGCAATGTAAACATACAATAATTTCAGTCAAAGTCTTAGCAGGCGCAAAAACAACCCAATCAAAAGGTAAAGCAGACACAGATAACTTCAAACGATTTACACAATCCATAACAATGAAGGAATGGGTCGCTCCCGAATCAAAAGTGCAGTTATAGTGTTACCTGCGATCTCACAGTCATGTTGAATCAGATTACCAGATGGATTCCCATCTTCAGCACTCACACAATAAATGCGTCCTCTAGCAGTAGGACTGGTAGCCCTAGCTACATTCACAACTGGTTCCACCTTTGGAGCCTTGCAATTCTTTGCAAAGTGTCCTGGTTTATGGCAATTGTAGCAAGTAGGACTGTTAAAGGTACAAGCATTTGCATAATGTCCCTCTTCTCCACATCGGAAACATCGTATCACTTGTCCCACTTGTCTCCCAAAGTATTGGTTCCGGGTTATTCTGTCACCCGTTGTTATCATGTCGTCGATTATAAGGTTTAGCAACTTATTTTCCCTTGTTCCGATAATTCACCCGACTAGGCCCTCCTGGGTTAAAATTCCCTCCTCGGCTAAACCAAACCAAAGCTCTGATACCACAATGTAACACCCCGATTTTCAAAGCGAAGGTGTATTTTTTTTCAAAAGAAATTAAAATAAATCAGAGAATTAAATATGGTAATACCTTTGGATAAATAATTGAGTCATTATAATTTACAAGCAGCGGAAAAGTTTTCATCAATCTCTTCACGGAAAAATCTGAAATGCCTTGATAGTGATTCAAACTTAGCAGCATATTCGCCCGCGGTCATGTCCCCCTGATGCAGTTTCAGGAAATCATCACCTAGTTTAGTCCTGGTACTCATCGGGAAGTAG
>NC_021167.2:19071666-19082950 GCF_000331145.2 Cicer arietinum | reverse complement strand
CACGCGCCCCGTGAGATTCTCCTAACGTAGCTGCAGTCAAGCGTTCCCATCTCCATTCCCGTCCGTAGGGTACGAATCGGTAGGATCGTCCTGACTCTCATCTGAGGGCAAAGCCCATATTTCCACAATAATTGTAAAGGGTCACCAACCGAAAAATAACAGTTAACACATAGCATATAAGTTTTTAAATGCTCAAAATAACTTTTCAACTAAGCATGCACCTTAACAGGATTTTCAATATGCGAAAAGTTCATACAATACTTGCCAATTAAAAATGAACTCAAAATGAAGTTCTCAAACCATCAAGTAATACATAACTGACCAAAGCATTGATAAATCAATTGAGCAATCGATTATCTAACTCAAAATAAGGACTTTTGCTGAGCCAATCGATTGCCAAATCGATTTGGTCAGTTCTGCTGAGTTTCTGCATGACCAAATCGATTTCTAAGTCGATTTTGTCAGTTCTGATGAGTCCCTGGGTTGCCAAATCGATTTCCAAATCGATTTCGGCAGTTTTGCTGAGTTCCTGCCTCTCTGCCAATCGATTTCCAAATCGATTTCTTAAAAGATTTTGAAAGATATATTTATACAATCGATTGGCAAATCGATTAGGTCAAAATGGTGAACTTCCTGCAACTCATCCAATCGATTGGGAAATCGATTTCCCTGATCATTTTTCCAAAAATTCAAGAATTAACTCAAGTCATTCCTACTCAAGTCCACAACTTAACACTTAGCAATTTCTACGCGATTACCACGTCAAATGGGATTTCAAAAACCATCATACTTACACACAATAATTAACACATAACACTTAGCACCTTCAACGCGATTACCACGATAAATCAAAATTCAAAACACTCAATCATAGACTCGAATCAAACACGACTCGCGTGCCAAGCACCCTAATGCAATGCATATATGCCAAAATGCATGGACTCGGAATTCCAAACCAAAACCCTCCTCGAAGGGCCGTAAATCATAATTGTACCGCCTATCGCAGGCCAAAGTACCAATTACCGAGGTGCCACCTATCACGGGTCAGCACGATTTACTAAAATGCGTAAATCATAAACGTACCACCTATCACGGGTCAGTACAGTTTACCGAGGTGTCACCTATCACGGGTCAACACGATTTACTAAAAGAAAAAGCGGGAATCGTAAATGTACCACCTATCACGGGTCAGTACAGTTACCATGGTGTCACCTATCACGGGTCAACACGATTTACTAAAAGAAAAAGCGGAAATCGTAAATGTACCACCTATCACGGGTCAGTACAGTTACCATGGTGTCACCTATCACGGGTCAACACGATTTACTAAAAGAAAAAGCGGGAATCGTAAACGTACCGCCTATCACAGACCAGTACTGTTTACCGAGGTGCCACCTATCACGGGTCAGCACAATCCACCAAAAATGTAAATCGTAAATGTACCACCTATCACGGGTCAGTACAGTTACCATGGTGTCACCTATCACGGGTCAACACGATTTACTAAAAGAAAAAGCGGAAATCGTAAATGTACCACCTATCACGGGTCAGTACAGTTACCATGGTGTCACCTATCACGGGTCAACACGATTTACTAAAATATAAATCGCAAACGTACAACCTATCACGGGTCCGTACAATTTACCAAGGTGCCACCTATCACGGGTCAGCACAATTCACCAAAAATATAAATCGTAAATGTACCACCTATCACGGGTCAGTACAGTTTACCGAGGTGTCACCTATCACGGGTCAACACAATTTACCAATGAAATGCATGCAAACAGACATATTAAGAGATTCCCCATTCTTAATATACTTTTGACTTAAACGATTTCCATACAAAACATTCAGTAAACAAGACATTAAGAGATTCCCCATTCTTAATTCTCATTTACTGAAACGATTTTCAAAAACAAACATTAAGTAACCGAGACATTAAGAGATTCCCTTTTCTTAACGTCCAGTTAACTTAAACATTTTCCTCAAACGCACATTAAGTAAACCGAGGTATTAAAAGATTCCCCATTTTTAATACTCGTTTAACTCTAATGGTTTTCAAATTCCACAGAAACAAACTCAAATATACTCTCACATTCAATCCATAATTCACACCAAAACACATCAATCAACAAACATCAAGTATGAGCCCGCCAAATACGACGAACACAAATCAACACAACATAACACCCAAATACATCAGACTTCATTTACTCATAATCATACACAAGTGAGTTAAAATTCATTTTCCACGAAACATTCATCAATATCGTCAAAACCTAACTCTAAGATTTTACCCACAGAACCTTAGATTCATTTTCCCTAAATCAATACATTCAACCCTAACAAATTCCTTTCCACACAACTACAGATAAGTCCCTAAATGCAAACTAAAAATTTGGAAGGAGCCCTTACCTTAACGTTAGATTTTACAGTCTTTTTTAATAAGTTTGTTCGTTGATGATAGAAATAACTTGAAAAAAATATTATTTTCGAAATTTCTTTTATATTTACTCTCTCAAGAATAAAACTTAGGTTATTCAATTCAAATATTTCAAATTTATCCAATAACAATGGTTGTTAAACAAATCCAATTTATATTTGAATTTTTTTGTTCAAATGTACAATTGAAAATAACATCATTTCCTTTTAAAATGGGTTTTTAACCAAAAATAATATTTACTCGTTCAAATTAATAAAATACATCGATAAAAAATGACTTAAATACACATTCGCTAAAAATATGTGAACAGACTTTCAACACATGATAATAAAAATATGAAGATAAAAATAAGAGAGCATTAGACTGAAGATGGCGTGTTCCATCCACGTTCACCACATTAACATGGACTACTTTTTTTACGGTCTTTTTTTTAAGAATTCGGTCATTGATGTTAAAAATAATTCACCAAAATATTTGCAAAAATCGAAAAGGTGACCAGCCTCATAACACCAAGAATAATAAGAAAAAATGGCAAAATATTTAAGAAGCTTGCGGGGATAGCTCAGTTGGGAGAGCGTCAGACTGAAGATCTGAAGGTCGCGTGTTCGATCCACGCTCACCACATATTCTATTTGAAAACATTCAAGAATTTAAATTTGGTAAGACCCAACACCAGTTATATAGAACTTGTCAATTGGATCCATACACCATTATAAAAATAGAAGCAAATAGTAACGAATAATTAATTAAAATCACCAACTCAATGGAAACTACTTTCAAAGTTATAGTTTACAATTTTTTTCACCAAATCAATTGGATCCATATAACAATTTGGCATTTCCCCAAAATCGGTATATTTGAATTGTTTATGAATTTTAAGGTAGCTCTTACTGCTTCATTTAGACAAGAAAATAATTCAAATTTTTTGTTATTTGTGGCTGGAAAAGCTTTCACAAATCAAAATTATTATTTTTTGGCTGATTGTAACCTTTGTAGCGGCATAAAACGGTCACAAAATAATGGGAGGGAAAAAAACTTGAATGTATGGCGGTCAATACCCTTATAATGGACTTGATTGATTGAAAACAACACAAATATACATTTGCTAAGAGAGAAAAGGGTGTATATGTGAACATGCTCACAACACATAGAATAACTCCCAAAAATATTATTTTAAACTTAGGTTATTCAATTCAAGAATTTAAATTTGGTAAGACCCAACACCAGTTATATAGAACTTGTCAATTGGATCCATACACCATTATAAAAATAGAAGCAAATAGTAACGAATAATTAATTAAAATCACCAACTCAATGGAAACTACTTTCAAAGTTATAGTTTACAATTTTTTTCACCAACTCAATTGGATCCATATAACAATTTGGCATTTCCCCAAAATCGGTATATTTGAATTGTTTATGAATTTTAAGGTAGCTCTTACCGCTTCATTTAGACAAGAAAATAATTCAAATTTTTTGTTATTTGTGGCTGGAAAAGCTTTCACAAATCAAAATTATTATTTTTTGGCTGATTGTAACCTTTGTAGCGGCATAAAACGGTCACAAAATAATGGGAGGGAAAAAAACTTGAATGTATGGCGGTCAATACCCTTATAATGGACTTGATTGATTGAAAACAACACAAATATACATTTGCTAAGAGAGAAAAGGGTGTATATGTGAACATGCTCACAACACATAGAATAACTCCCAAAAATATTATTTTAAACTTAGGTTATTCAATTCAAGAATTTAAATTTGGTAAGACCCAACACCAGTTATATAGAACTTGTCAATTGGATCCATACACCATTATAAAAATAGAAGCAAATAGTAACGAATAATTAATTAAAATCACCAACTCAATGGAAACTACTTTCAAAGTTATAGTTTACAATTTTTTTCACCAACTCAATTGGATCCATATAACAATTTGGCATTTCCCCAAAATCGGTATATTTGAATTGTTTATGAATTTTAAGGTAGCTCTTACCGCTTCATTTAGACAAGAAAATAATTCAAATTTTTTGTTATTTGTGGCTGGAAAAGCTTTCACAAATCAAAATTATTATTTTTTGGCTGATTGTAACCTTTGTAGCGGCATAAAACGGTCACAAAATAATGGGAGGGAAAAAAACTTGAATGTATGGCAGTCAATACCCTTATAATGGACTTGATTGATTGAAAATTTCAGTAGGCTTTTGTTGCGGCCAAAGCCCTAAAAAAATCACAACGTTGAAGCATTGTGAGGGCTTTGACCGCCACAAAATCATCGAGTTTCAATTTCTTCTATTGAATTGACTCTCAATAACCATAAATAATCTCGACAACTTTGACTCGCCATCAACAACAAGATTGTTGCAACAAACTACTTATACCCAACACTACTCCATTCTTGTTTTTGTGTTATTATGTTAGTATTTGTTTACACATTTTACTATATGCAAGCTTGAGTGTTTTTCTTAAATTGGCCTGCGTTTTTTTTTTAATAACACAATAGATTGAATATTATAAGTATATATATATATATATATATATATATATATATGTGACTTCTTTTATTTTATTTTTATAAAAAGATGAGGACTTTTTTTAATTATTTATATTTATTATAAATATTTTATTATTTTTATATGTATTTTATAATGCTTATTTCATAACAGAATTTTATATTATTTTATATTATTTTATTTTTTCAAAACAGCTAAAAAATATTATTTTATTTACGTAGTTATTTTACAAAAAGTAATTTATCCATACAAGCCAAGGGTCTTACACTAATAACAAAAAAAAAACTTAAGCAGTAGTAAAAAAAAAAACTCAAAGTAATGAAGAATTATTCATGACAAGCACCAATGGTCTAGTGTTAGAATAGTGTCCTGCCATGGTAAGACCCAAGTTCGGATTTCCACTGATTCCCAACTCGTGCAATGTTATTAGAGAGGGTCAGACCGAATATTTGAAGGTCGTGTGTTTGATCTACACTCACCGCATTGTTTTTCTCTCCATCCTTTTTGTTTTCCAACTCTTAATTTTCTAACCCGCACTACTTTTTTTTACGGTCTTTTTTAATAAATTTGTTCATTGATGATAGAAATAACTTGAAAAAAATATTATTTTCGAAATTTCTTTTATATTTATTCTCTCGAAAATAAAACTTAGGTTATTCAATTTAAATATTTCAAATTTATCCAATAACAATGGTTGTTAAACAAATCCAATTTATATTTGATTTTTTTTGTTCAAATGTACAATTGAAAATAACATCATTTCCTTTTAAAATGGGTTTTTTTAACCAAAAATAATATTCACTCATTCAAATTAATAAAATACATCGATAAAAAATGACTTAAATACACATTCGCTAAAAATATGTGAACAGACTTTCAACACATGATAATAAAAATATGAAGATAAAAATAAGAGAGCATTAGACTGAAGATGGCGTGTTCCATCCACGTTCACCACATTAACATGGACAACTTTTTTTTACGGTCTTTTTTTTAAGAATTCGGTCATTGATGTTAAAAATAATTCACCAAAATATTTGCAAAAATCGAAAAGGTGACCAGCCTCGTAACACCAAGAATAATAAGAAAAAATGGCAAAATATTTAAGAAGCTTGTGGGGATAGCTCAGTTGGGAGAGCGTCAGACTGAAGATCTGAAGTTCGCGTGTTCGATCCACGTTCACCGCATATTCTGTTTTCATTCCTTCTCTCTTCCATTAAAATAACTCAAAAATATATTATTTTTAAAATTTCCTTTTTAAACAATTTTTTTTTAATTAAAATCGATATTCATTTATTCTAATTAACATGATACATCGATCAAAACAACACAAATATACATTTGCTAAGAGAGAAAAGGGTGTATATGTGAACATGCTCACAACACATAGAATAACTCACAAAAATATTATTTTTTAAATTTCTTTTATATTTATTATCTAGACTAAAACTTAGGTTATTCAATTCAAGAATTTAAATTTGGTAAGACCCAACACCAATTATATAGAACTTGTCAATTGGATCCATACACCATTATAAAAATAGAAGCAAATAGTAACAAATAATTAATTAAAATCACCAACTCAATGGAAACTACTTTCAAAGTTATAGTTTACAATTTTTTTCACCAACTCAATTGGATCCATATAACAACTTGGCATTTCCCCAAAATCGGTATATTTGAATTGTTTATGAATTTTAAGGTAGCTCTTACCGCTTCATTTAGACAAGAAAATAATTCTTTTTCCCACACATATGATTACTACACCCAGTATCGAAATAAAAATTTTCTTCATCTTTGGAAAATTTATTGCTTACTAAAAATAAATTTTGCGGATTGACAAAACTCTCACCGGTATTTTGATATTGATTATCTACTATGTTTTCTTGATGACGATATATGCAATTAACATCTTTGTGTCCAAATTTTTCGCATGATAACAACTATAATTTCTCCTTTCTTGATTGTAGTTGCCTCTTCCACTGCTGTAACACCCCGATTTTTTTTTTTAAAAAAAAAACAAATTCATGAAAAAAAGAATAATTAAGTAAAATACCTTTGGATAGTTATATAAGTCAATATAATTGATACGCAGCGGAATAGTTTTTGAAATATGAGTCCAAAGTATTTACACAACAGCCAGTGATACATGGAATCCATTAACATAAGATGTCGTGCTGACAATATTAGTAAAGATACAATATTCCAATTTAAAATAAACGCAATCCAAAATAAAGACATATGTTCCCTCTATGTCAACCTAATCTGATCATTCTACCCAAAAAAAAAAACTATACACCATGAGTGATCTCCACGCTCCCCGTAAGTTCCTCCTAACATAGCTCCAGTCAGGCGTTCCCGTCTACATTCCCATCCACAGGGTACGAACCGGTAGGATTGTCCTGACTCTCATCTGAGGGCAAAGCCCAGATTTCCACAATAGTTGTAAAGGGTCACCAACCGAAATTAACAGTTAACACATAACATTTAAGTTTTTGAATGCACAAAATAACCTTTCCACTAAGCATGCACCTTAAAAGGATTTTCCATATGCTAAAAGTTCATATAATACTTGCCAAATGAAAATGAAGTCAAAATAAGTCTTAAATCAATCAAGTAATAAACAACTGGCCAATCCATTGATGAACCA
This sequence comes from Cicer arietinum, assembly GCF_000331145.2. Classification (NCBI taxonomy): domain Eukaryota; kingdom Viridiplantae; phylum Streptophyta; class Magnoliopsida; order Fabales; family Fabaceae; genus Cicer; species Cicer arietinum. The sequence continues at coordinate 19,075,347 of NC_021167.2, read as the reverse complement.
ATTGAGCAATCGATCATCTAACTCAAAATAAGAATTTCCACTAAGCCAATCGATTGGGAAATCGATTTGGATGAAGGGTTTTAGTGAAAACTGAACTCTAGGCTTAAATCAATCGATTGAGAAATCGATTGAATGAATAACTGAGCCCCTGTGTTAAAGCCAATCGATTGGGAAATCAATTTCCTGAGGGTTTTTCGTGAAAACTGTACTCTGGACTTAATTCAATCGATTGGGAAATCGATTGAATGAATAACTGAGCCCCTGTGTTAAAGCCAATCGATTGGGAAATCGATTTCCTGAGGGTTTTTCGTGAAAACTGTACTCTGGACTTAATTCAATCGATTGGGAAATCGATTGAATGAATAACTGAGCCCCTGTGTTAAACGATTTTGAGGAATAGCTTTTAATAGAATCGATTTGGGAATCGATTTCCCTGCATGTTTTTCTTAAAACTACATAAACTAACTCAATCACATTCACACACAACTCCAAAACATAACACTTAGCAATTTCCACACAATCACCACGACAACTTGAGTTTCGAAACAGTTTTACAATCAATTTCACTTACACACAATTTGTTCCAAAACATAGACACTTAGTACAATCATCACAATCACAATGACATCTCAAGTTCAAACACTCAATCATACACTTGAATCAAACACGACTCGTGTGTCAAGCATCCTAATGCAATGCGTATATGCCAAAATGCATGGACTCGGAATTCCAAACCAAAACCTTCCTCGAAGGACCGTAAATCATAATTGTACCGCCTATCGCAGGCCAAAGTACCAATTACAGAGGTGCCAACTATCACGGGTCTGCACGATTTACTAAAAGAATGAAAATGCATGAGCTTATACTGACTCCATCCACGACAATCGTTAAGCAAATGCAGATATTAAAAGATTCCCCATTTTTAATACTCATTTAACTTAAACGATTTTCACAACAAACATTAAGTAAACAAGACATTAAGAGATTCCCCATTCTTAATACTCATTTAACTTAAACGATTTTCAAAACAAATATTAAGTAAACAAGACATTAAGAGATTCCCCATTCTTAATACTCATTTAACTTAAACGATTTTCAAAACAAACATTAAGTAAACAAGACATTAAGAGATTCCCCATTCTTAATACTCATTTAACTTAAACGATTTTCAAAACAAACATTAAGTAAACAAGACATTAAAAGATTCCCCATTCTTAATACTCATTTAACTTAAACGATTTTCAAAACAAACATTAAGTAAACAAGACATTAAAAGATTCCCCATTCTTAATACTCATTTAACTTAAACGATTTTCAAAACAAACATTAAGTAAACAAGACATTAAAAGATTCCCCATTCTTAATACTCATTTAACTTAAACGATTTTCAAAACAAACATTAAGTAAACAAGACATTAAAAGATTCCCCATTCTTAATACTCATTTAACTTAAACGATTTTCAAAACAAACATTAAGTAAACAAGACATTAAAAGATTCCCCATTCTTAATACTCATTTAACTTAAACGATTTTCAAAACAAACATTAAGTAAACAAGACATTAAAAGATTCCCCATTCTTAATACTCATTTAACTTAAACGATTTTCAAAACAAACATTAAGTAAACAAGACATTAAAAGATTCCCCATTCTTAATACTCATTTAACTTAAACGATTTTCACAACAAACATTAAGTAAACAAGACATTAAAAGATTCCCCATTCTTAATACTCATTTAACTTAAACGATTTTCACAACAAACATTAAGTAAACAAGACATTAAAAGATTCCCCATTCTTAATACTCATTTAACTTAAACGATTTTCACAACAAACATTAAGTAAACAAGACATTAAGAGATTCCCCATTCTTAATACTCATTTAACTTAAACGATTTATATATATACATATACATTTATATATATTAATTACTTTTAACAAATATCTCCAAATATCTAGATATTTATTAAAATTACCATTTCACCCATAAGACATTAAATTCTTCGTAAGGGATTCACCGTACTTAATTTAATTTATTTATCGACGAGTAATTTTAATCGGGCATCAAATATCTTTTCGTTCATATAAACTCCAAAATATTAATAACTTTGGCTAAAAAGCCTCCGAGTTCAATACCAAAATACACTAAAATACATAAAGTATACTTTAAAATTATGGGTCTTACAACTGCCACAATTGGTATGGCTGAAATTATTTTCTCCTCTTCTTTTATTTGTTGGATAAAAATTGTTGTCTATCCATTGTTTAGAATTGCCACGCCCTCTTTCTGTAAAATTTCCTCGACCTCTACCTCTAAAATTCCCTCTTCCACTATTATTGAAATTGTCACCACTTCCGCTTTATCTCATTTGACTTGATTCAATAACATTATTGAGATTCACTTGACTTTTCAAAGCTTTTTCTTCTTCTTGTACTTTTTCTGATTTCTCTAATATTATGTTCACATGACTTTCAATACTTCTTTGCAGCTCTTCTACTAACAAAGTGTCGGTATCGTGAGACTCAATTACCGTAGTCACCAGATGATAAAATTTAATTGGCATGGTAAATAGAATTTTCTCAACCACCTTGCTATCTGGAATATCTTCTCCATACACTCTCATCTTACTCACAAGCTTTGTAACACAAGAGAAATATTATTAAGAATTTATGAACTAGGCATTTCGTACCTTTCATATTCTCTTTATAGATATTTCAATTTTGATTTCGGAGCTTTCTCTTCTCTCTTTGTAGAGGTTTTAACATTTTCTATCATTCCAAAGGTTGAATAATCTATTCCTTGATGTATTTCTGTAAATGTCAAGTGGTCTCTTCTCTTAGCGGTTTCATCGGCTCCTTGTTGTAAACCAGGATCCACAAAGCTCCAAACATTGAAAGCTTTTAAATGTGTTGTCATCAAATGTTCCCAATAACTAAAATCTAAAATCTAAATTTGCATCTCACTTGGGATCAGACCAAATGATATTGTAATTTGTTGCCATATCTCTCTTTCAATAAACTCACAAATTTTTGAATTGTGAGAACTCTTTTGTTTTTCACAAACTAAAATTGTTTTAGTAATTTACGTATATTAACATTCTTTAATTTTTGAAATATTTAAATGTATTATTATAAAATAGTATTGAAATAGAATATGTATAAAGTCGTATTCTTCAAAATGTCATGTTAAATATCAAAATAAAACTTAATTTCATTGACATATTAACTCTTTAATCTATTTAATGATATGTTTGATTACTTATTCAAAAATGTTAAAATGAAGTAGGCTTTTAAGTAGGCTAACATGTCATACCAGACTTCTATCAAGGTCATACTTACGTTTCTATCAAGGATAAACTCGGGCCTAAAAAGTAACCTATGACATGCCACGAGCCAAGCTTATGCCTTGGATTTTTTGACATGCCAAGCTCAGGTCTAACAAAGCCTAGTTTGACTCAACCTATTCCCACCCCTACTTAAGGCAAAACCAAATTATTGGTACAACAAAATATAGGCGGTACCTCTTTTCTTTCCTTTCCTTTGGTACAGTAATAATTTTTCTTAATGATCGGGTATTATGTGTTAAGAGTTTCTTAGTTCTTATAAGTGGTCAACACTTGCAGCAAGTCATATTTATCTTAACATATATTATTTTATTTATCTTGATTTAACTTTCTAAT
>NC_021167.2:19058926-19071005 GCF_000331145.2 Cicer arietinum | reverse complement strand
ACATATTTAGTAATAATATAATTAATATTATTATCAACTTTGAAACACTTCTAAAAAGACTGCACCTATTTTATGCATTTTTTTTACTATTTTTTTTTTACAAATTCTTATGTATTGTTTTGATTTAAGATTTATTTTTATTTATAAAACCTAAAATTAGAACAATTTCAATGGAGTTTCTAGAAGATTTTTAAGATATTTTACAAATGCTAACTTTACTACAAGAATACAAAGATAAAAGAAAAAAATAAGATATTGAAGTAGTAAATAATGAAATCTTACATAGTATAATAATCATATAATAATATGAACGATTCAACTTGAAAATATCGGGAGAAAATAAGAACGGAAGCAATATGAAACAACTACCGAATATGGAATGACTATTGAGTGATTACCTAATTGGTAGACTTTAAAATAGGAAATAATATTACTAAAAAATAACATTAATAAATAATAAAATATATATAGATCGGCCTATCAGACTTAATAGGCTTTTTTATAAGCCTAAGTCTGGCCTATTTTAATAAATAGACTTTAAAAATAGTCTGAGTCTAAACTTTTTATTAAACAAATCAGACCATAAATAGGTCAGGTCATAGACTTCCGACGGACGGCCTAGCCTATTCCCATCCCTAGCCTTAACCATTAAGAATTCAATTCTTTGTATGTTAAGAACCTGAGCCTAGGCACGTATTGTAAAAATCAATTTTGTGAATAAATATATAGTGTTGAAGCAAATTATCTTTGTTTCAGTTTTTGTGAAGCTTGTGTGTATTATTTATATAATTATATTGACATCATATTCTTTTTCTATTTTCTTCTCAATCAATCTTTTTCTTCATTCTTTTTATTTATTTATTTATTATTTTTCATACTCTTTTATCTAATTAATTTTTGTGTTTTTTTTTCAAAATATTGACAGGGAAGTATTATTGCTACAATAAAGGTACATCCATGAAAGAGAGAGGTAAGAAGTGAGTTAGAGAAGTTTGTGAAACAAATGTAATAATTTATCATCATCTGTTTCTTTTTTTCCTTGACAAATCTTGTTTTTTTTTTCTTTTTTGCTTAATATATGCAAGACTTCATCTACTTGAGACATTTTTTGCAATGTTTCATTTTCAACAAAGAAAAAATGAGTATTCAAGTGTCCAAATCTTTCATATTTTTGTATTGCTTTTTCATTCATTTACAAAAGATGTATGTTTATAGAGGATGGTAGTTTATAGATTTGCATTATTAATCAAAATACTTTGTTTAACAAAAAATTATTAATCAAAATACTTTGTTTAATAAAAATTAATATGTAAATACATCGCATAGTAAATTTGACCTCCCAATTAGAATGACACCCCCAAAAATAAAACATATCATTTGCAGCATAATAATTATTTATGCTTTTGGTATGTTATCATTTGCAGCATAATAATTATTTATGCTTTTGGCATGTTACATTTGAGCAAATATTGATTTTAGTCCTTTGAAAAGAAAAAAAAAATTAGATTTTGTCCCTGTAATTTAATTTTCTTGTTATTTTAGTTCTTGATGTCACTTCTTCATTCAAGTTAGATGATATGATAAGCTTACATGACATGTCATATCATAATTTAGTACCACATGATATAAAGTTGTCATATCATCAATGTCACATCAGCATTCAATAAGTAACTGTTATGCGACAAAGAGAAAAATAAAACAACTATAAATTATATGGATCAAAATTAAAAACAACTATAAATTATAGAAACCAAAACAATAATTTACACACAAAAATTTATTTTTTTACTTTTGCTCTTTTATCTATATAAATATTATATTTAAGTTGTGAACATAGCTTCAATAATTAACATTGTCAATATCATCATCTTTCTACATCAATATTACTTAAACCACTTAAATTAAACTAAACACAAATTAATTCAAATAGTATTCTTTCAACCAATCCTTAGGCACTTAAGTGCATAAGTATCAAAATACAAACATAACAAATTTATAAGCATTCTAAGGGAAATAGCACTTATTAAACATCATATCAAAATAAGCTGCCTAAGTTTATATGATTTGAATTTTTATCAAAGTTTTCCTCATTCTTTCCCTTGTTCTCTTTGGTAAACCAATTTGCTTAACTTTAGGTTTTTTCACATTCTTAGTAGCATTTGCAGCAGAGGCATGGACAACATTAGGAATAACATTAGCAGTATTTAGTAGGAACAACACTAAGAATAACTTTCAAATTTCAGAAACTAACAAAGTATCTAACAGCAAAGGTTTACGTAGAAACTATTTTAATTGATATTTTACAATTTTGATATGTATTTGTCAATTCACAAAATTTAAAAACTAATTTATTCTTAAAATTTCAATGAACAATTTGCCAATTTACTCAATTTCTTTTCTTTATTCATTTCAATTTCTCTCTCTCATCCACACCCAGTTTCTTTCTTCTCTCTTCTACTCCTTTTATTTTCTTCTTTTTTCTCCGACAAACCACCACCATTGTTTACTTTTCAAGCGTCTACACCACCTTTATCCAAAAACAAAATCATATATTCTTTATCTACTCATTATTCTCTATCATCAAACTATATTTCAAAAAAGTTATCATGAAAATGGCACTTTTTTAGAGATGAATTTTTCAACCATCATTATTTGTTTTAGCGTAAATCACAACCTCTATGGTATTAGCCTTCATTTATTCTAAACAACTTAATTGTTTACTTTTCAAGCGTCTACACCACCTTTATCCAAAAACAAAATCATATATTCTTTATCTACTCATTATTCTCTATCATCAAACTATATTTCAAAAAAGTTATCATCAAAATGGCACTTTTTTAGAGATGAATTTTTCAACCATCATTATTTGTTTTAGCGTAAATCACAACCTCTATGGTATTAGCCTTCATTTATTCTAAACAACTTAAAAAACATGTTCAGAACCCTTCACTATAAAAAAAATTCAAATTTTCATCCAAAATTTACGAGGAAAAGAGATTTCGCACAAAAAAAATAACATTTATGAGGGATTTTTTCATAAAAAATTCTTATTTAGTCAAATATATTTAATATGCAGAATACGAAACCATACTATTTTCGAGGAACTTGTTTTTTGCAAAATTTAAAAACAAGATTCGTGCACAATTCCAAGGACTTAGTACCTCGCAAATATTTAAATATGACAGTTGCTTATTTACTATTTATTTTGTAATTTATTTCAATTAATTTAAATAAATTATTTTTTTAATAATTATTTTGAATTAAAACATTTTAAAAATGAATATTAATATTTTGACGAACTAAAAATATAATCTAAAAAAAATAAAAACAAAAAATAAAAAAGAATTAAAAAAACATTCAATAATTTCATTATTTATGATTTTATCACAAGGGTAGTTTTGGGTTTTTATATAATTTAATAAATTAGCATTCAAAATTATAAAAATATGAAAATTAGTTAAAAATTTATAAAATATGTAATTTGCTTTCAAGGGTATTTTTGTCATTTATATATAATATATATTATATCTTTATTTACATTCTAACAAATAAAAGAGAATTATTTGGTTACTTGTGATGTAAAAAAAATATTTATTTAGTAGTGTCAATGGATAATTTTAAATATAAAATTATTTTATTACTTATTTAGTATTTTTTGTTACTTTATAATATTTAAAACTATAAAAAAATATTTGAAAAAATAAATAAATATGTAATTATTCACAATGATAACTTTGTTATTTAAATATGATATATATTATATCATGTCATGATATGTGTACCAAATACATAAAAAAAAAATGCTATTATTTTGTTGATTATTATGTGTTGATACACGTAATATGATAATATTTATCTTATCATGATCTTACCATATCATATCACATCTTTATATAATTTTATATTATATGATGTATCTTGCATTAAATCCACCATTAAACTACCTACCTTCATCCAATTGCAGCCGATGAACTAAATTTGACATAAATTAGTTGCAATTCGTACTAGAAATTAAGCAAAGAAGGAATGAAGATGCAAATAAGAACATTGATAGGAGGTGAGCTGGCAGACCAAGTACAAATTTTCCATACCAAAATGTATCATGACATGACAATGTCCACGCGAGTTAATTTAGAAAACAATTATGAACATTGGATTAAATAAAATAGAAGATTGAGATTTGGTGTCAAACTAAATGTCAAGGAATTCTTACGCATATTAAAATAATAAAATTAACTTATTCTCTCATAAATTATATTTTATAATTTATTTACATCAATTTTTTGTTATTGATTTATTTACATAATTGAATATATAGAAAGATGATATATATATATATATATATATATATATTGTTAATTTTGAGTTTTAAAAAACTATTTAAAAATCACAATTTATGTTACCGAAGATATTATGGGGTTGAGTCGCGGATTAGGCTGCTCTCTTTAAGAAGTTTCGCGACACTGTCCAAATTGTGCAAGACAGACTATCAAGCACGAAATCCCCAAGATAAAACAGCTCAGATTCACTATATTGGAGTTCTATTGTGCTGTAGAAAACCGTTCTAGAATTACACCTTCAATATGACAGTTAAAGCCACTCTCAATATGACGATTAAAGTCACTCTCAAAATGGTACCATGACCATTCATAACTATGACATAATTGAAGTAACAATGTCGATTTACAAGAAAGGGGGATTTGAATTGTAAATGCACCTTTTGAAAATTCCTGTTAAAAACTTAAGAAAATAACTCAAGATTGATCCTGGTTGTGAAAACATAAAACGGAGAACGTTCTTGGTTTTAACTAGAAAACGGAGAACGATCTTGGTTAGTTAAAATTAGTAATTATGTTTAAGTTTTTTAACCTGTTAATTAATCAAACTGAAAGTAAATAGATAAGGGATGAGATACCACACATCGATATATCCTAGTTCACCCAACTTGGGTAACGTCCAGTCCTCACAACTGTGAGATTTTCCACTAAGTGGTTAAAACAGAGAGTCTTCTAAATTTTACAGCACTCAACACAGATCTACCCTGATCTGTTTGAAGCCTTATTCCTTTCCACCTAGAAAGCGAATACAATACATATCTATCTTGATATGATTCGTTACAATCTAATCAAACTATAATTAAACTCTTATAGTTTGAGTTTTTACAATAATGATGATATTGTTTTGATAGAATCTCAGATGTCTCAACTCTTGTTTGAGATTTTATTCTTTACAAATAAATCAGTAGTAGCGGCACAATATGGTGTAAAGATTCAGAACTGCTTCTTCTTTGTGGAAATGAGAATTTCAAGTATGTGAATGTGAATGATTTGTGGTAATTAACATCACTTGATTTTCTGCCTTAATCCTGGATATTGGCCTTCCTTTTATAGGTGTTTAGAAGCATTTAATGATGGTCAAAAGAGCTGTTGGTAGTGCTATGTCAGTTTTGACCAAAACCAATATATCGAATTAAAATAATTCAGCCTTTTGAATGATTTGAATCTGTTTTAACTGAGTCTGTTACAGCCTTGCTTTAAACCTTTTGTCTTCTAGTTTAAATGTCTTTGATGCTTCTCACTTAATCATTGATGATACAACTTCGATCTAGAGCTTTGAATCTGGCCAAAATAGTTTGGAGAATGATTAAAACCTTTGTAGAAGTAGGAGGATTACTGCTGGAATTTTGCAGAAAACGGAGATTAATTATCAATTTGGTTTTGGCAGTTTGATCTTTCTGGAGATTTGTTAATCAATCTGAAGTTCCTGTTTTGATCATTGTGGATGTCTTTGTAATATCTTTGAACAGATCAAGATTGATTGAACTTTCTTGACAGTCTTGCTGAAGAGTTTCCAAACTTTTTTAACTAGTCTGTTTCGAGTCTTTTTATTTTAATGATTCAAGGACCTTCTTTTACTGGTATGAACCTATTTGTTCCTTGCCATGTACTGATGATCTTAGTATAAAGTTCAGAGGTAAAAGCTTCGTTGAAATAGTGGAGATTGGTTTGTCAAGATGTTGTGACGATCAGTCTTGAACCTAGACATCATTCTCCATTTTGTCTAGAATGTTCTTGTTGATTTGTTTGTTCAGTTTTTCTTTGCTATGCTTGATTCCTATCTTTGAATTAATTCACTCAAAAGCACAAGTTAAATTAACATAACATTTTAGAATCATAATTAACATCTTTAATTAACCTTTGTTTATTTTCATCAAAATTTTAATTTGAGAGTTTGTTTCAACAATAATAACAAACACTCTAAAAACCGAAGGGAATACGACATAGCAACCACTCTAAAAACCGAAGGGACTATGAGATATCAAACACTCTAAAAACCGAAGGGACTACGGCATAACAACCGCTCTAAAAATCGAAGGAACAACGATACAAAACCGCTCATAAATATTGAAGGGATATAAAGAAAGGATAGAAGTGGCTCGAAAATTAGGCGGACAGAATATAAAAGGGAGAAAAGAGAAAGTTGAGAAATGCATCCAACTTTGGTGTGTTTTTCCCACTAGTTTAAAACTCATTATATATTGATGGAAGCAAACTGACATATGTTTTCTAACCAATGTGGGACTTTAATATTTACAAAGTTGAAAACTACTCAAAATATGAGAGTTTTCCAATGTGGGATTTCAAAAAAAAAGTTATTTCCAATGTGGGACTTGAATTTTGAAAAACATGTTTCTTTCCATTTAAATTTACAAAAAATATTTCTTTCCAACGTGGGGCTTCAACAAATTTTAAATGCACACAATAACATACTTATGTTCCAACAATCCTCCACTTGAATTTATAAAAATGTTTCTGAAATAGCATCAAATGTTTCTATAAGATCGTGCATAAACAACGGTGTCTCTTGACTTGAACCTTTGCATAGTGAGTAAGATTCAGATTCAACAAGAGTGACTCATAGTATTGAACTCTATATCTGACATCAAATCCACACACTACATCTTCATAAGGTGTATTCTCAAAAGCACGTGCATTAATGGCCCTGCACATGTATCCCAAAATAGTGAACGCTCTAGGAATTATGTCTCGAAATTCCATAGGAAGCGGTCCCACTTCCACATTCACATAGGTGAGTTTATCAAGAGTAATCATGTAGCTAGGTACTCCACTCCACATAGAGTATATATCTCATTAAGAGTTTCGATTATCTCATCCTATCATTGCTTTAGGAATCATGCTTCTCTGATTTATAATAGCATGTTCATCTTATATCACTTCACGACTCTTTATTACCCATTGAACCTAATTCTTGAGATCTCTAGTCTTTTAGGTCGGGTTACCATCATGAGTGACTCTATAGACATTAGTCTCATCCTTTTTGGATGTATTTATGACTTTCTCTATAGTTAATCCTTCTGTCAAAGGATTTGCTAAATTCTCATCAATGCATACATGATCCACTATAACAACTCATTTAGAAAATAACTTTCTAACATTGTTGTGCTTACGACGAATTTGTCGTCTCTTATCGTTGTAATAACGATTCTCAATCTTCGCAATAGTCGCAGTACTATCACAGTGGATCAACACAACTGTCATAGGTTTTTCCCATATAGGGATCTCAACTTGCAAACATCTCAACCAACTCGCTTCTTCATAAGTAGTAGCTAGTACTATCATTTCAGACTCCATAGTGGACTGAGCCAATATCTTATGTTCTTCGAGTTCCAAAATATAGTGGTTGCTTTGGAATCATTTGATAAGATATTCCAATCAACATCACTGTATCCTTCAAGGACTGTAGGAAATCTTTGATAATGTAATCCGAGAATCATTGTCCTTTTTAGGTATCACATGACTCTTTCTATAGCGTGTCAATGCTCCATACTAGGTCTATTGGTAAACCTGCACAACAGTCCCACGACGTAGGAAATGTCGGGTCTAGTACAATTAGTGGCATACATGAGGGTGCCAATGATGCTCGCATATTCAGTTTGTCTAACACCTTCACCAGTGTAATTGAAAAGTTTCACACTTAGATCATATGGTGTGCAAGCAGGTTTACAATCACGATATTTATATTTCTTTAGGATTGTTTCAACATAGTGAGACTGATCCAAAGAAATTCCATTTTCTGAACTAGTAATCTTGATTTCTAGGATTACATTCGCTTCTCCGAGATATTTCATATCAAAGTTGTTACACAACAATGATTTCACAATATTTACAGCATGAATAATTGAATCAAATATGAGTAAGTTGTCTACATAGAGACATATGATAGTACAAAAGTCATTTTCAAATTTATAGTAAATACATTTGTCACTTTCATTCACTTTAAACTCATTTGATATAATAAAGTTATCAAACTTTTCATGCCATTTCTTAAGAGTTTGTTTAAGACCATACAAAGATTTATCTAACTTACAGACCTTGTATTCTTGTCCTTGAATTACAAAACCTTCAGGTTGTTCCAAATAGATTTCTTTTTTCAAGTCACCATTTAAAAAGGTTGTTTTAACATCCATCTGGTGTATCACCAAATTATAAATAGTCGCAAGTGATATAAGTACCCTAATGGATGTTATTCTAGTGATTGGTGAAAAAGTGAATAAATCTATATTTTTTCTTTGTCTAAAACTTTTGACTACAAGGCGTGCCTTGTATTTATCAACAATTCCATCAGGTTTTAGTTTCATTTTCAAGATCCATTTACAACCTGATGATTTGCAATCATGAGGCAAGTCTACAAAAGTCTGGTCATGTTAGACTTTAGAGAATCCATTTCATCATTTATTGCTTCTTGCAACAAATTTTCGTCCAAAGATGACAAGGCTCCTTAAAGATTTGCATAATCCTCTTCTAACGTATCTTCTAAGGTAAAGGTCATATAATGGGGTCCATAATCTTTAGAAAAATATGACTCTCTTACTTCTTCGAGTTTCTGTTTCGCATTGTTTGCTGCTTCTAGATACAGAAATGTGACTTGGTTCGTTGCCCCCACTATTTCTTCATTTGAAAGGGAATTTATTTTCATAGAAGCCAACATCATTTGATTCTATGATCATTATCGCATTTAGGTCATAAAACCTATACGCTTTGTTCTTTACTGCATGTCCAATGAATACACATTCATAGGCTCTACTAGCGAGTTTAACTCGCTTGGAATCGAGGATTCTGACATAAGCCAGACAACTCCAAGTTTGAAAATAAGACAAGCTCGGTTGTCTTTTCTTCACTATCTCATAAGGAGATGTTTTGTTTTTAGATTTAATAATTCTATTCAAAACATAGCAAATAAGCAATATATTTTCTATAAACCAATGAGATGACGCACTAGAGTTAAGCATACTAGCAACAACTAGTTCAATAAGAGTTCTATTCGATTTTTTTTTTTCAACTTTATCATTCACTTCAAGTAATTATGGTGCAGTTGTTCCATGTATAATTCTAGACAATTTATAAAACTCATTAAGTAAACTAGAATCATACTTCGAACTGTAAGACCCATAGTTTTAAATTCTAATTTATGTATTTTGGTATTGAACTCTGAAGCTTTTTAGCCAAGTTATTGATATTTTGTGAACTTAATGTCAGAAATATATTTTTGGAGCCCTGATTAAAATTATTTGTGAGGAATAATTCTATTTATTTAGGGAGAATCTTTTGTTGAAAATAAAATTTTCTGAGATGCGGCGTTTTCTAGAATAATTCATCTACCAATAGAATTAGGGCGAGAGAAGATATTTTTTTAAAAAAAAAAAAGTGGTTTGAGAAGTTATGGGTGAAATGTAATTTTAATAAATATCTCGATATTTAGATATTTGTTAAGTTATATATATATATGTTTGGAGGGAAAAAGAAAGGAAAAGGAAAAAGAAAGGAAAAAGGAAAGAAAAGGAAAAGGAAACAAACAGAGGAAAAGAAAGAAAACATAATCATTTCTTCCTCTCCCTGCCTCGCGACACTACATCTCTTCTTCCTTCTCCCTTCATCATTTTTGTTGCTTCCTTTTGCTTCAAGAAAGGGAACCAAGGCTTGGTGGGTTAGAAAAAAAAAGATTTTTCAACTTCATTCTTCTTGTTTGATTCGAAAACGAAGAAAAACGGTGTTAGGGATTTCAAAACCGTCAAACACAAACCCTCACGTTTCTTCAACTTCTAAGCTTCGTTTCAAGAAGTGATAGAAGGAAAAGTTGCTTCTTGCCACGTTGCGGTGCTAGTGAGCCATCTTGGAAGCGACGATTTGAACGAAGATTTTACCAGAATTAATTACGGTATCGTAATCGCGTGTTAGAGCTATCGTTAAGGTAAGGGCTCCTTCCAAACTTTTAGTTTGCATTTAGGGACTTATTTGTGGTTTTGTGGAAAATAAAATTGTTGGTTTTGAAGTGTAGATTCAGAGAAAATGAATTTAATGCTTTTACAGGTGAAATTTTTTAGTGGGGTTTTTGGTGATATTGATGAGTGTTTGGTGGAAAATGAATTTAACTCATTTATGTGTGGTTTTGAGGAAATGAAATTTGATGTGTTTGAGTGGTGGGTTGTGATAATTTTGTGGTTGTCGTGTTTGACGTGTTCATAATTAATATTTATAAATTTTGAGATGTGTTTGTATGGATTTTGTGGAAAAATGAATTGATGTGATTTGGTGTGAATTGTGAATTGAATTTGAGAATATCTCTATTAATATCTCTGTTTACTTAATGTTTGTCGTCAAAATTATTAGAGTTAAACGAGTATTAAAAATGGAGAATCTTTTAATATCTCTGTTTACTTAATGTTTGTAGTGAAAATCGTTAGAGTTAAATGAGTATTAAGAATGGGGAATCTCTTAATATATGCATTTACTTAATGATTGTCGTCTAAATTGTTAGAGTTAAATGAATATTAAGAATGGGGAATCACTTAATATCTACATTTACTTAATGATTGTCGTCAAAGTTGTTAGAGTTAAATGTGTTTTAAAAATGGGGAATCTTTTAATATCTACATTTACTTAATGATTATCGTCAAAATTGTTAGAGTTAAATGGGTATCAAAAATGGGGAGTCTTTTAATATATGCATTTACTTAATGATTGTCGTCAAAATTTATAGAGTTAAACGAGAATTAAAAATGGAGAATTTTTTAATATCTATGTTTACTTAATGATTGTCGTCAAAATTGTTATAGTTAAATGAGTATTAAAAATGGTGAATCTTTTAATATCTGCATTTACTCAACGATTGTCGTGGATAGAGTCAGAGTATGCTCATGCATTTCATAGTACATGGCGACCGGATGGGCCATGATGATAGTGGTGACCGGATAGGCCACGAGATGATTCCATGTGATTTGTTGGTTCATCTTATCCTTGCGGGGATTGTCGCGTCGGGTAAGGTCTGCGATAGACTGAACGTGTTTAGTAAATCGTGTTGACCCGTAATAGGTAGCACCTCGATAATTTAGTACTTCGGCCTGTGATAGGCGGTACAATTATGATTTATGGCCATTCGAGGTGAGTTTTCGTTTGGAATTTCGAGTCCATGCATTTTGGCATATACGCATTGCATTAGGGTGCTTGGCACGCGAGTCGTGTTTGATTCAAGATTATGATTGAGTGTTTGAACTCAAGTTGTCATGGTGATTGTGTTATAATTGTCAAGTGCGAATGTTTTGGATTTGTGTGAAAGTGTGACTGATTGCAAAACCATTTCGAAACTCAAGTCTTCATGGTGATTGTGCTATAATTGCTAAGTGTGATTGTTTGGATTTGTGTGTAAGGGTTGATTGATTTCAGAACCCTTTAAAAAGCTGAATTTTGCTGAATTTTGTTGTTTTCCTGCTGCTGTTTGTTGTGTATTCGAATACAGAAAGCTGTATTCGAATACAAACATGTTGTTTTTGCCACTGACTTACTGTGTAGTCGAATACAGACTGTTGTATTCGAATACAAACATGTTGTTTTGCTACTGACTTATTGTGTAGTCGAATACAGAGATGCTGTATTCGAATACGACATGGCAGTTTTGTTTAAAACTTCATTTTTCAACTTTGTTTATGCATGTTTGGCATATGGAAACTCTTTTAAGGTGCATGCCAAGTTGAAAGGTTATTTTGTGCATTTAAAAACTTAAA
>NC_021167.2:19056812-19058291 GCF_000331145.2 Cicer arietinum | reverse complement strand
TCTTTGTTATTTTAGTTTGATTATAAAAATCACATTTTTCAAAGTCATTTGAAAATTTTGGAATTAAACATAAGTTATTTAATTTTGAAATCATATGTGTTCATATCATAGAGTATAGCATGTTAAAAATTAAAATCACACAACATGTATGCGAAAAGAGATATTTTATTGATTTCAACATTCAAACATAAAGAGACATATTAAATTTCAATATTTAATTTAAATATGTCATGAGTGGCGTACCTTAATAGATGTTCTCATGAGTTATCTTCTGAATTTTACGAGAGTGTGCCTCTCACGGTCATCTAATACTCTGAGTAGCAGCTACAACTTATTGATTCAGAATATCTCAAACATCCCTAGCAGTATTGTTGGAACTGTAATAGATATACATATCGTCAGCAATTCCATTTAGAATATAATTCTTATCATTATTCTCCAATTAGTTAATTCTCCAGCTTTCTTATCATTATCTATTTGCTTCAAACTGAAACAGTTTATTTAAATCAGAGGCAACAAAACCAAATCCAATAATCACTTTGGTTGACAATCCAGAAAGAAACATCTTAAAATTGCTAGTTTTGAGTTTTAAAAAACTATTAAAAAATCATAATTTATGCCACGGAAGATATTAATGGGTTGAGTCACGGACTAGGTCGCTTTCTTTAAGACGTTTCGCGACATTATCTAAATTGTGCAAGGCAGACTATCAACCACGAAGTCCCCAAGATAAAACAGCCCAAATTCACTATATCGGAGTTCCATTGCACCGTAGAAAACCGTTCTAGAACTACACCCACAATATGGCGATTAAATTCACTCTCAATATGGTACCATGATCATTCATAACTACGACATAATAACTGCTCAAAAAGACAAAAAAAAAAACGAATGGGCTACGACATAATAACCGCTCCAAAAACAAAGGGAATACGACATAGCAACCGCTCTAAAAACAAAGGGAATACGACATAGCAACCGCTCTAAAAACCAAAGGGACTACGGCATAACAACCACCGAAGGGACAGAAAGAAAGGGGAGAAGTGACTCAAAAGTTAGACGAGCAGAATATAAAAGGGAGAAAAGAGAAAGTTGGGAAATGCATCCAACTTTTGTGTGTTTTTCACAATAGTTTGAGACTCATTATATAGTGATGGAAGCAAACTCATGTGTTTTCTAACCAATGTGAGACTTTAATATTTATAGAGTTAAAAACTACTCAAAATATGAGAATTTTCCAATGTGGGACTTCAACAAAAAAAATTTCAATGTGGAACTTGAATTTTAAAAAAACATATTTCTTTCCACTTGAATTTACAAAAATATTTATTTTCAATGTGGGACTTGAATTTTAAAACAAGTTTATTTCCATTTAAATTTACAAAAAAATATTTCTTTCCAATATGAAATTTCAACAAATTTTTAAATTCATACAATAACATATTTATGTTTCAAAAAAAAAAAAAAAAAATATATATA
>NC_021167.2:19043031-19056674 GCF_000331145.2 Cicer arietinum | reverse complement strand
ATATATATATATATATATATATATATATATATATATATTGCTCTATTTTTGACAAAATATATTTTGCTCTGTTTGGATATATATTAACTCTACCACGTCATTTGTCAAACTAGCTTATACAAGTAAGCCTGGTCAAATAATCAAATATTTCTAAATCCAAACTTCTTTAGGAGAACAAATCTTCTCCCATGAAAAAAAAATACATTTACGATAATGATTAGTAGAGACCTAAATAAAATATCTACATTCTTTTCGCACAAATTGAGGTCATGATAATGGTTACTTTCATGACCAAAAAAACTAATTACCACATACCCAACTGTAGGCAATCTTTTAGAGCACATACCCAAATTTAATTCAAAATTACAATAATTAAGATTTCTTGCAATGCATAGCAACTTTAACATTAATAATAGAGATTATTGATTCAATTAATGAATATATATGATCATCTTAAGACTTGATGTGTTTTAATTTTATTATAATTTAACCCATGAATATTTAATTATTAACATCCATAGAGAATTCAAAGCCTTACATTAATGCATAATAAATAGGATAAAAAAAACAAGAGTATTTAAGTTCATATTTTATTCATAGATCTAAGGCTCTTAGAAACAAATCATTTGATGTCCTAACACAAGAATTTTTTAGCCAACTGACAATCTTACGCCTTCCAAACCATAAAATCAAACTAAAAGCCGGAACTCCAATCATGTTGTTAAGAAATCTAGATCAAGTTGAAGGTTTCTGAACCAGAACAAGATTAATAATTGCAAGAATGAACAATCATGTCATTGAGGCAAAAATTATGTTAGGAAAAAACATTGAGAAGTTGATTTATATCTCTCAAATGTATATGTCAATTTCTCAATCATCAAGGCCATTCAAGCTAATTAGCAGACAATTTTCAAACATTGTTTCCCTTGTAATGAAAATTGACAAATTACAAGGATAATCATTAGACTACGTCGAGATATGCTTATCTAAACAAATATCTAATCATAGTCAGTTATATGTCGCTATTTCAAGAGTTAAAAGCAAGTTTGACTTGAAAACTTTAATTCATGACAAAGAAAAACAAGAATCAAATGCAATATATATTAATTATAGGATATTCACGCGTTGTGGAGTCAACACAAGATCATTCATTTTTTGAAGTGACTATAGATGGTATTATTCATCAAGTTGCTTTTAACATGTCACAAACAAAACCAATATTCTTCATTTATGGATTCAACTTATCATATTTTGAAGTATCCATATCATAACTTAAAGTAAAGGAACACCAATTAGTTAACTCTTTTGATAATTTTCGATTATAATTTACTTATAGATACCATCTTTTATATTAATTGAAGGTGTTGGAAAATACAAGAAAGAAATATTTGAATTGTGTTGACCATTTTAAAAATTATTTTCTTTGATAAATTGAAAATGTATTCTTTATCAAACCAATCAACTTTGATTATAAACAAATTTAAATATCAGCTCTTTGATGTTCAGGTGGAGAGCTCCCACCCGCATAGCAATTGTTTCTGTTGGGAAAAACCAAAGATAATTAGCGATAACTACTCAATAATGCAGAATATTTTTTCCCTCACTTGTACAGATAAATGACAAAATAGAAAATACAATTCTACAAAGCAAAAATAATTGGCTTAAATATGACACAAACACAATTTTTAACGTGGAAAACTTCCCTCAATTTGAGAGAATAAAAACCACGGGACCTAATCCAGTAAAAACTTCCACTGTTATAATTAATGGGTACACCAGAGTCTTCCTGATAACAATAGGGAACATCAATCAACAATAACAACCTTATAACAACATTCTACTAAAGTGGGTATGCCAAAGTAACTCTCAAAGAAGATAAAACTACTTAAACTTTATATTAAAGTAACAAAATCAATGGTAGGAATAACATACTAAATTTGTAGATCAAACGGGGCAAGTTTGCTACACACCTGTTACCACCACCAGAACCAAACCCTTATTTTTGTTCTCGTCCAACTGTTCTCTTTTCTTCATCACATCTGAAATAGGGATTTCAAATCCTTTTATTTCCTTCACATGGGCCTAGCCCAATAATACCTTTTTTTTTCTTTCTTTTTTTTCAATAATAATAATACTAATGCTAATAAAACTAGTGTGTTCCACTTGGGGAGTGAGCCCACCCAACAGTTTCCTCGTGTTCACAGTTGTGATCTGCCATGTTACTCAAGTGGTATTTGTTGTAAGTTGTTTTTTGAGTAGGAATTGAGTGGGTATTCCTTTCCTCGATTGGGTTTATACAGGGATACCAACCAGCCTGCCAAATCTTCAAGAATCGTAGCCAATCAGATTGTATGAAATCTGGAATATCCCACCTTATTATGTGTATCAGAAAAAATCCTTCAAATTTAAAGAATAGCATAGTCAAATATGTTATGCCAACCCAACAAATCCAAGTAACAACTATTATTTCATTTAACCACGCATGTAAAAAACAGTGATGCATAGCTAGCTCAAGCAATAACAATCGAGTCGTTTCCCACATATGTATGAATTAGCAAGATACCCTCTACCAAACTCAAGACGGATCTGAAACAGTTAAACAAAACACAATCAACCAATTTTAATGTTCCTTACACACAAACCATAAACAGAGCCAACATCATTGAATTCAAGCCACATTATAAGACAAAAGCAGAAGAAAAAAAATCGTAACAGAGTTGTATAAATCAAGGAGCCCCAAATCAAGAATTCAAAAGATGCATATTAGGGTCTAATCAAATCAAATACCAAAATACTCACCAAGGAAACTAGTTCTTGAAAATCCTTAGAAGAGAAGTTGCGACAAATCTGAAAAATCCCCCAAAATTAAGACATATATAGATCTCCACCCAAGATCGCAGTAATCACAAGATCTGATCGCCTATCGCAGTTACACCTCGTTGTAATCGCCGTTACACCTCGCTGTAATTAGTGTTACACCTGCCATAGTTGACGTCAACCATTACTTGTCTATTTGTCGTAGTCGCTAGCTCAAATGGTCAATTAAGTAACCAGCTCAAATGTTCGCCGTAGTTGTTTTTCAATGTGTCGTTTAGTATTAGTCTCTCATGATTGCCGCATAAATAAAACATAAATTAAAATTGACTAACACACAAATATTATATACCAAGAACTACATGTATTTTGATTTTCCTATTACACTTGAGAATATGTAGGAGCAATGTCTTCTCTTTGTCAAACCAATTTAATAAAAAAAATATGTTTTCCTTCTTTTATTACTGTAAATAATTTATTTTGGGGTAAAATAAATAATTAAATAGTTCGTATACAATTAACTATAGAGTAACCGTTTGATCTGTTGTCACGCACGGGACAAATACAAGTAATAAAATATAGCGTAAGAGCAATAACTCAAGTCGTTTCGCAAAGACTTCTGATTATATTAACCGAATTCAGAATCAATGAAATTAAAAATGAGGTTTTCGAACTTAGGTTCGGGAAGATTAAGAAAAAGTTTAATTCACTAATTCGAGAGTTTCAGACCTATCACAAGTTCTATCAAGCGTCGAAAAACTACAATTTATTTAATGTAGAAATCGAATTTTGTCAAACTAATTTTATCAATCCTATTGAGATTCGAATTAGGAAATTAGAATAACAATATAATCGAATTAAAAGAAATAGAATCATTAACGTGAAATTAACATTATAAAATAAACCTCAAGTTCTTGATGAAACTCTGAAACAGTTGATTAGTTTGAGAAATTTAGCCTTCCATAAAAATAAAAATAAAAATAAAAAACCCTCTATTGTCTCTATGAGTCTGAAAACAACATGTCCTCCTAAAAAAAGAAAACTAAATATATATGGTACTCATTTTTGACTTTAAAACAAGTGATTCGCTACTTAAAATTATTACAAAAAGCTCATATCACATAATCTACAGTTTAGACTCAGTAAAGTTCGGAATTAGACTTTTAATCCAAAATAAAAGTTGTAGCTCTTATTTTTAGCTTTCCAACATCTACTCGCATGCGTCAATCCGATATCTAGAGCTCAAGTTATGGCCTACAGAGCGAGTAGGGATCAATATGCAAATAATAAAATTAACTTTCAATTTCGACCCAAAGTATAGAAACAAGTTTAAAAAAATTAATCTAGGCTATAAAGAGTTTTTAAAATATCACAGTAAAAAGCTAGAAACATGTGCCCAAATGCATGATCACCGTTTTAACAAACGGTGTAGGGTGGTAATATTTTCCCTACTCATAATCGACATCCGAATTTAAATTTTTAGTTCAAGATCATCATTTTAGGTTTTATCAAATCTTTCCTTTAGTAAAATAAAATTGGTGGTGACTCATTTTTCGCAGAAAATCCATACACGACAAACGTGTACATGTAAACACACGTAAACAAGTAAACACGCATATCACAGACAATACAGAACTTACAAGAAAATTGTTCATATTAATGGAGTTTTGATTGACCAAATGGAGAAGTAAATTCAATTTCATCAAAGGTGGATCATATATAGATTTAACCATTTACTCTGTTTTACTAGAGGCAAAAATACAGAGACATCAAATTCATTCCTTTATAAACATAATATTTAGATTTTTATTTATAAAATTAAGTTTGTCCTCAACAAGGAGTTTTGTGAAAATATCAGTCCACTGATGATAACTGTAAATAAATTTAATATATAAAATACCCTTTTGGACATAATCCTATATAAAAGGATGTTATGTGTCTGAATGTTTTGTCCTTGAGTGTAAAGTACGATATTTGGTTAAACATATAGCTGAAGTATTATAACATAAGATATGAGTGTTACGCTCATTGATTTTGAAATCTTCTAGTTGACACTTCATCCACAACAATTGAGTGCTACATCTAGTTGTTGAGATATATTTTGCTTCTGATGTAGACAGAGCAATAGTCCCTTGTATTTTACTTGACTAAGAGATTAGATTTTCACCAAGGAATATACAATTTCCACTGGTGTTTTTCCTTTCTAGCTGCTCTCCAGCATAGTTAGCATCACAAAAACTTACTAATGTGTACTCAGAGGATGGCTTATAAAACATACCAAGATTAGTAGTACCTTTTAGATATCTAAAGATCCTTTTAACATCTATTAAGTGAGATTCTTTAGGGTCATACTAAAATTTGGCACAGACATACATGTTAAACGAAATATCAAGTCTAGAGGTTGTTAAGTAAAGGAGAGAACCAATCATTCCTCTGTATACCTTTTGATCTACCTTTTAACCTGACTCATCCTTATCAATAGAACATGTTGGATGCATATGTGTAGACATATGCTTACATTCATCCATTTTAAATTTCTGAAGCAATTCTCATGTATATTTGGTCTGATGAAATAGTACATCATCTGGACTTTGATGAATTTAGATTATGACAAAGAACTTTAGTTCTCCCACCATGATTATCTCAAATTTATTCTAAATAAACTCAAAAAACTCTTGGCAGAGCTTGCCGTTAGTAAAACAAAAAATGATATCATCAA
The DNA here is from genome assembly GCF_000331145.2 of Cicer arietinum. Lineage (NCBI taxonomy): Eukaryota > Viridiplantae > Streptophyta > Magnoliopsida > Fabales > Fabaceae > Cicer > Cicer arietinum. The sequence goes on along the minus strand of NC_021167.2, from coordinate 19,051,141 downwards.
CATATATCTGGACAATGAAAAAGGTCATTCTTAGATGATTTTCTGAATAAAGTAGTGTCAATTAGGCATATTTCAAAATAATTCTTGAATAAAAAATTACTTAGTCTATCATACTAAGCTTTGGGAGCCTGTTTTTGTAACACCCCGATTTTTATCAGTGCAAGTGCATTTTTAAAAAGAAAACAGCTTAATAAAATAATATGTCGTAACGCAAAACGACAAGAGTCATAAATAATTACATCATATATAATACCAACAACCTAAGATGGTTTTGGGGACAATAATTCAAAGTATGCAGATAGAAAATATATCGGGGATTTGAGACCTATCAAACATCGCTCATACCCTTGGGATATTCTCGGCATACATCTGCACGTAAGTACTGCTCCAAGAATGCTATCCCCATGGTCACATCAAAAAAATGGAACATGGACCCACCAAACAAAAGTCAACTATCAATATATGTTATAGATACAATCATCCCAAAACAAAATAAGTACAACCACCAAAAGAAATACACTAAGTCCCTATACAACAAAAATAATCTAATCATCCACTAGCAACTACAATAACAAGGGTGACCTCCACACACTCTACAAGTTCCATCTAACGCAGTAACTCTCTTCGAAGTAACTTCTTCCTCTTAATCATCCATAGAATGATCAATCTCCTCAGAAGTCAGATCCACCCACGAGATAGGCGGCTTCGGCGGCGCTGAAATCTCAAAACAGTCCACTACTTCAGTGATAGTTGGTAGGGGATCATTCACTAGAAGTGGAAGCTCTGGCTCGACCCGCCTAGATGATCCTACAATATATTTTCCCACTGGCATCAGCCCGTTATCCTTTTCGCTAGTCCCCGACCCAACCACTATATCCCTAACTCTTATGGTGGCCTCTACCTCAACCCTAACTGAGGCATCCTCTGCATCTTCCCATGCTCCATTCATCCCAAGCACCAATCGTGAGGGGTACCGGATAGTCGATCATCTTGTGAATGAGCTCCACGAGATATACTTCCCTAGCTCTCCTACTTGTCCTCACTACCCTCCCCGTATAAGTAGCCCTGTTTGAGATGAGGTCATATACGCAAGCATTCAACGAATGTCGGTCAGGGAAGTCTAACGATGTTTCTGTCATCAAGGTAACAGTCGGTGGAACGAACTCGGGTATCATCTGAGGGCAAAGCCCAATTTCCAAAATAATGTAAAGGGTCACCAACAGAAATTAACAAATAACATTTAACAATTATATCATAAAGAAAAGCAATAACACTTAGCAATTACAGTATAATAACAAACAATAACAAAGTATGTATATACAATTATCATATTATAACAAACATGACTCGTGTGCCAAGCACCTCTAATGCAATGCTTATATGCCAAAGCACATGATTCCGGAATTTCCAAACCATACTCAAGACATACTATCCTCAATAAAATTCATAACATACAACAACACGTATTATCACTCAAGAATGCATCATCACATCAATATTAATTATCACATATTCACACATCAATCATACATAAATCACACATATAAGCTCCCTACGTGCAAACTAAAAATTTGGAAGAAACCCTTACCTTAGTTATAATTTTTTCAACAGTTCTAACTACTACAATCAAACACAGCGAAAAATCTCGCTCGGACACCTTCAATCAAATAGTATTTGACTTAGTCAAATTAATCCCTGTAACTTTAACTATCTTACAAACTCTTTCTTACTCTAATCCCCTTAGAGTATATTTCACTAATAGAATTTACAACGAGTAAGGACTAATAGTATTACTATCCAAAACACACTTTCAATATATAAAACCTATTTTTAGAAATTCACTAACAATTATTCAAAACGTTTTAAATTATTTTTCTCAAAACTTTTCACACAACCACAAATTTTTCTCAAATTTGTCATAACTCTTTTTTTTTTTTTTTAAACGGCCAAAGTTTCAAAATCAATAATTAAATCGCAAAATTTTAAAACCTCATAGCTCCAAAATCAAATTTTAGAACAACAAACTCACAAATTTGTTTCCAAAATATTAACTTTAGCTCGGCTACTACCATTGAAAGTATCAGGTTATCAAAATTGATTTTGCATTCCTAATATAGTTCACTGTAAAGAAAAATTGGTTTTACTACCTTCAATATTGTATTTCATTCAATGTCATAAAAATTAACTTTCACTTTAACTTGAAAATTTGTCACTAACTATATATCAAATTCACTTCCAGCATAAAACATTTAAACATAAATTCACATTAGAGTAAACTTGATTTTATGAGATTAATAAAATAAAATGCACAGTGATCGAATCAGTTACCAAAAACACCCTCCTTTGAATTATTAGGGATAGAATAACGGATTAGAAATGACATACACTAAGAAAATTATTTTTCTTTATTCGCCAACAACAACGTCAATATTTCAGAGTTCTCCCTACCGCTAAATCGGTGTCAACGGTCTCGATTCCTTTTCAAAACTCAATGAGCTAACTACATAAACATAATGATTCACACCAATTTGTTCACCACTAAAATTTTTCCTACTACAACAAAATTCTAAAAATTAAATCTCTTTCAATTTTTAAGTTATATCACTCAACCATTAGAGCGCCAAAAATTTGAGTCAATAAAATACTCTAAACTTCTCCCTTAAACTCAGTCCAAGAGTAATTAAAAGAGTAACATTTTTAACTCTAAACATATTAATTTCACACTTTAACTCTTTGCTCAAACTCTTTAACTTAGTTAAAATTTGAATTTTTTCACAACTTTAACAACTCTAAATTTTCTTTTGTAAAATTTCAACTACAACTGATTACGTAACTCAAATACATCAAAAAATCATTAAAAAATATCTACACATATCACATCACTCATTTCTCAATCTAACTGGATTATGTTGGTTTCATATATATATATATACATATATGTCACATCACTCATTTTTCAATCTAATTTTGTTAAAATATCTACTCTCGTCGCAACCCAATTGACAGGTGAATTTATCAGTAACAAGTGACATTTTGAAATTTTGATCGGTAATAAATATTATGTAACTTAATTAAATTATAATCTAATAAAAAAATTTAATCGGTCCTCCAAAAATATATTACTAACTCTAACAAAATTATACTTTGGTACTTAATTCATAAAATAAAAATTAGACTAAAAGGTTAAGCAATTCAACACAAAAAACAATAAAATTGCAGAAATTAGAGTTTAAGAAATTCAAGTTCAATATTGATTTTATCCTTGAGCTATAAGTCTAGCATTGTTTCTAACTACTTCACCTTACTCTTTAGTTTGTTTCTAAAACCCCATTTGGTTTCAATTGACTTCTTTTATTTAGGTTTGGGTACAAGATCCCATACATCATTTTTTTTAATTGATTCAACTCTTCTTGCATAGCCATTATATAGCCACCATTTGATTGAGCCTCATCTATAGTTGTAGGTTCAATTTCATATAATAGTCCAAACATAAATGTTTCTTTAAATGTGGATCTAGTCTTTAGAGGACTTCCTATGATCAGAGAGTCTGAATGTGAAGATTTGTATTTCCATTCAGGTTTGGGTTGTTGATGATCTTGATTTATGGGAGGTTCAATATTGATTTTCCTTAAGTTGTTAAGTACATCTTCTAATTCATTGGAGGCTGGTTTTGTTGGTTCCTCCAATATTTTTGGTTCCTCTGATATTTGTAGATCTGCAAAATCTATATCTAACTTTGACTTTTTATGGTCAAGCTTTCTATCATGAAACTGGACATCAATTGATACCTCAACAATCAGTATTTCTTTGTTGTATACTCTATAGACTTTAGACATTTCAAAGTATCCCAAAAAGTACACTTTTGAGTTCGTGAATAAAATTTATTGAGATTCTCTTTGATATTCAAAATATACCATATGCAACTAAATTGATGAAAGTATAAAATGTTGGATGCTTTATTCCTTTCCACAGTTCATAAAGGGTGCTTTATCACATAATATTTGTTGATTCTATCCAAAAGTGTTTGACAATATTCATTTCGTGAATCATGGTATGTATCATTGCTTGAGAAGATCTATTTTTTTTTCTACAACACTGTTTTGTTGAGGTTTTTTAGGAGAGGAAAAGTTTTGTAAAATTTAATTCTCTTCACATAAGTTTTCAAAAATATTATTTTCAAATTCATCCCCACGATCTCTACGAATTGTTGCAATACAATTTTTTTTTCATTTTGCACTTGTTTACTGAAGATAGTGAAAATTTTATGTGACTCTTCCTTATGTTTAAGTAACTTTACCCATGTTCATCTAGAATAATCATCAACAATAACAAGTCCATACTTTTTACAACCGGCAGAGGAAGTCTTTACAGTGCCAAATAAATCAAGATGTTAAATTTCAAGTGGTCTAGAAGTGGAAACAACATTTTTTGAAGAAAAAGAAGATTTTGTTTGTTTTTCTTTCTAACATGGCTCACAAAGAACATCTGATTTGTATTTAAGATTTGATTAGCCTATGACTAGATCGAGTCTTTTCAACTTTGATTAGCCTATGGTTAGTTTTATATATATATATATATATATATATTATATATTATATATATATATATATATATATATATATATATATATATATATATATATATATTACTATTCATAAGTTTTTTACTAAAGGTTAAATAGATGTATCATCTTTCAATCTATGAGTTGTCATGACACAAGTTGTATAACTTGATAGTTCTAAAACTCATTTTTATAAATTAATTAATTTAAAATCAATTTTTAAAATTTTCATTTTTGATTAATTAGATGTGACATATTTTTAATCTTTGAGTTGTTAAGACACCAATTGTACCACTTGGTAGTTTTTAAACTCAATTTTAAAACAAAAAACAATATAAAGTATTTTCAAGAGGATTAAATTACTTCTTGAGTATTTGAGACACGAGTTGTACAACCAGATCGTTCTAAAACTCACATTTTAAAATAATTATTCAAATCAAACAATTTTTTATTTTTATTCGTCAACACTTTTTTTTTTATCAACAACAAAACACATTTTCTTTAAAAGCAAATTTTTTATTTAAGAACTACGTAGTTTTGATTTATCTATAGCACCGGAAAATACGTAGGAGCAATATCACACTCTTGTCAAACACATCGATAAAAATCTTTTTTTTAAGCATACTTATATTTCAAAATCACATTCAAAAAACAAACAATTGATATTCATATTTAATAATAAGTAAAAATAAATATATTTAAGTTAATATTAATTTTGCACAATTAATTATAGGTAACCGTATGCTAATACCTTTCCTACGCATAATCGACTCCCGAAATCAAAATTTAATTTAAAAAACTATTTTTCTTTTTAAGGGCCCAATGTTTTCCCTAATTTAAAATAAAAACTTTTGTGACGACTCTATTGATTTCGAAAAACACTCAAAATTTTAGGCCGCGACAAGATAATTACTCTATATTACATATAAGTAGAAGTATTTATATCTAAACTGATCTAAAATAAAATTGCATATTGATCTAAAAAATAAAAATTGCACAAAACCTAGTATTATTAAATGTTATTTTGTGAAAATCACATATATTGAATTTTATTTTCAAAACCAAATTGAATTGAATAAACCAATACATAAATTTTTAAAACTTATTTATTGTTTATCTATATGATATACATCGATTTTTTATATTGGTTTTTAATTTTTTTCCTAATAATACTTATTAATTTAATTTAATCTATGTTTTCGCTATTTCATATATATATAATCAATCATAATTTACCGACAATATTAAATTTTAGTATATTATATATTAGATCGAATCAAATTTTATATAAAATTGTCTCGATAAATACTAATTTTTATTATCATATTATAGATACGAAATATTCACTATTGTTTAACGTTCACTAATCTAATTTCTCGTTTGAAGTGTTTGAGGCATTTACGGCTTAGACAACTAAATATTAATAAATATGTATATAAAAGAATATATTATACTATTGTTTGTCACAAAGTTGACACATTATTTTTGTTTTATTTTTATAAAAAATTTTAAGTTAAAGAGGACACATTTTTATATAAAATTAAAAGTAATTCCATCATAATTAACATCACACGTCAATACAAAATACATATGAAGTTATTGAAATTAACGACGCACTAAATTATCTATATCTGTGTTTTATCTAAAACAATAAAAATATATAGATTTAATTAATTATAATAAGTTATTGATTCTTTAATTAAAATTTTATTTAAGCAATGCTTAGAAAAAATAAATTATATTCACTTACAATTACTCTTATTTTTAAAATATGTGGTAAATAAATTTTATAATTTTTAGTTTTTAAAATATTATAAAAAGAATACCGAACACCTTTTTTATTTTTATTTTTTCATCTAAAAAATAGTTTTCAAAATATTATTACCAAACAATTTTTATTTTACTTTTCTTCTGAAGAACAGTTATTTAAAATTGATTTACAAAATAGTTTTTAAAAACTAAAAAATAAAAACGAAATCAAAGAGGCCCCAAGTTTCTTGTTTCTGATTTTATGCTCACTTGTATCGTAGTTTACTATTCCGTCTACCCTTTCACCCAAAATCTCCAAAACCATTCGACTTTGCCATTACCCAACACCACCGTCCTTCACCTTCCGGCGCCGTTTTCCGGCAACCAACCACCGTCCTTCCTTCTTTCTCAATCGTTTAGTTCTGGTTCGTCTCTGTTCATCTTTATTTTGTGAAGGAGGGAGGAGAAGGGATTTTTTTCAAAAATTGTACTTGACTTTTTCTCTTATTTGAGATTGATTTTCATGTGGTTTTTGCACTGTAGCCTTGAAATCGTGAATTGCAATTGATCTTTTTCAAAGAATCTTGATTATAATGAATAAATTATTAATGTTTTTGCAAGAAAAAATATAATGATCACGAGCTTTTATTTTTAAAGTTCGCCTAGGGCACCAAATATCTTAGGACTTGCCCTGTATATATATATATATGTGTGTGTAATTGAGTTTAGGCCGGCCTTATGCCGTTTATCACTAGGATGATCTGCCATAAACTATTGAGAGCTGTTTGATACCTATATGTTAGCTATGTGCTTTTTGTGACTAACTGTATACTTGCTACTTGAAATACTTGACTTTGTGATGTTATTGTTTAGTTAGGAAGACTGATATGCCTAAATGAGATATCACAAATGATTGCGTGAGATAAGGATATGTTGTCAATCCTGCTATCATTGCGACTCGCTGTTGGACCCGCCCTAGGACTTTTTCAAAAACACAAGTTTTTTTTTTATTCTCCGATAAGGGTATCTAGGTCATTATGCACCCATTTAAGCCTTAATTTTTCATTATTCTAAACCCACAAAGAGGTTGGTTTAGCATTGTGAAAAAGAAACCGTTTTCGTTCTTGCTCTGTCGTTTTTGTTCATTTTTGGCTCCGTTCAACATCATTTTGTTCGGTTCTTGCTCTGTTCAACATCGTTATGTTCTGGCTCTATTGTTTTCATTCTTTTTTTGACTCTGTTTTGTCTGCTTTGTTCTCTATTTTGTTGATTACAATTACTATTAGAACTTGATTTTGATATTGGATTTTGGTTATTAAGTATGATTACCCCTTTAATTTTGTGTATTTTGCTATTTTTTCTTTAGTATTTTTGTATATTGTTTGTATTTTATGTTAGTTTATATACTATTTTTTGGCCTTTTCAATAGCGGTCATCCCGCTATCCCATTTTATTCGGTGCTCCGCGCTGCTATCTGAGACTGACAACATGAAGTGCGAGGAAAATTTGATTATGGATATTGAGGATCACATAAACATTAGTATTTAAGAATTGATTAACGATTATTGTTTAACGTCGTTCTTCGTTTTTTTCTCTTTCCTTTCCGTTAATATCTGAATAGAGTTTGAGTTTAGAATTAAGTTAATTTTGTTCTTTTCAACTTCATCTGAACTGGTGCTACTGAAGTGTTAGTGGACTGGTTATTGTGATGAATGATTCTGATTGTAAAATGTCTCAGTGGCATTGTATTGATTCTGATTTTGCTCGTTTGATGCTCTTTCTCAGTGTTTAATTTTTGGA
>NC_021167.2:18989401-19040395 GCF_000331145.2 Cicer arietinum | reverse complement strand
TGATAGGACACTAGATATTGGGCCTTGGCCCAATAGATAGGTTGATTAGAGAATAAGAGTTAGTTAGTATATTCACCGACTTTATGGAATTCTGTTACAGATTTCTGTTATAAAAGCGAGGGAAGGGTAGCTAGAAAATCATTCAGAAATATAGTTAGAAAACAGTTAGGAGAATATTTCTCTGGATTAGGAGCAGTTGTGCTCCGGTTTAGGAGTTCTTAGAACTCTGGTTTAGTTCCTTTTCTGCATTTTCAGATTTCTAGCATTGTAATAGCTTCAAAGCTCATCAATTCCAGTCAAGAAAATTCTGGTTTCTATCACACCACTTAGAAGCCAAAGTCATATCCTTTCTCACAACATTTCTGCAGATATGGGAAGACCTTGAAAAACACAAACAGTTGTCTCCAGCTAGATACACTACAGACTTGAAATCTTGCCCTCTTTCATTTTTCCAAATTATAGTTTTTTGAACTAAAAGTTATTTTTGATATTTCTATTTGTATTTTTTGATGAAGTGATTGTTTTGTAGAGCATAAACAGAAGTGGGTTTGTGCAGAGGAGCTCTTGTTTCTCTTTTCTAACAAAGCTTGAAATTCTTTGCTAGGTCGAGTTGGGAAGTTAAGCATAAAAATTCCATGGAAAAAGCCTTGGGACCCCATTATTATTATTTTAGAGGATGTGTTTATTTCTGCATCACAGCGAGATGATCAAGAGGTATTTCTTAATCTCATCACTCTTTCTTTAATCATCTGTTTCAAAAGGCTTTGGCAACCCATATCAGTGCCGTGACCATTATTTTGTTGTCAGCTGAAGAAATAATCAAAATAACAGATCATATATATTTCAGATACTCAATTGTATCAGTTGCAGCCGAACTATTTTGTTATCTACGCATATTATACAGATTATTAGAAATTCAATGTTGTTGTGATAGTGGAGTGCTGATGCTGTTGAAAAAAGAGAATTTGCTGGAAAAAAGGCTAAGCTAGCAGCAGCAGAGTTGGGAAAGTTATCCAGACGTGTGAGTGGTAAGCCTCTTCACTTCAATTAGAAATGCAATCATTGAGCTTTATGTTCACATACTTTCATTCATTCCTTTGTAAGAAAGTGCCTTGAAACATTGGGTCCTGGACATTTTCCTTATCTAACTTCCATTAGGAGTTATGGTTACTGGAGAGCTTTGTTGTTATTTTTTAATTTGTTTATTTGGTTTCCCCCCTTTGAATGGTTAATTGGACATAAATATATATACTTTAATTTCTATTTCACTTTATTGTACTTTTTACGTCTACTAGAGAGGATATACTAAAAGTAAAAACTCTTAGGTTTTTACTTATTTTATCCGTTTCCTAATGAAATTTATGAAAATAAAATAATTTTGCAAATGATTATATTTGAGATTTCTACCTGCAATGTACTAATATTTGTAATGGTCAACTTATTATTAGGATTCCTCTGTGGCGCTGTTTCATTAAATATTTGTTTATTTGGTTTTATTAATAGCTTTATTTTGTACAGGTGGTCTTGCTGGGCAATCTTTTATTTCTCATGTCACTGCAAAGGTAATATGCCGTGATTAATTTAGACTGATACTACTGTTGTTTCTGGGGAGGCTGGTTTCTTCATTTCAATCCAATGTAGTTTTTCATTAGTGTGAAGGACTAAAATCCTTCAAGCTCAAGTTGATTGGCAGAAGCTGGCTTATAAATAGTTTTTATGATTGGATGATGTGAAAATGAACTTTTGATACTTACATTAGATAAGATTATTATTTTTATTTCCTTGTGGTTCTTTATTGTTTTATTTTTTAGTTGTCTTCTTGTGGAGTGTAGGATATTCTATCCTCCTTCCTTTTTACATCTCTTCTTTCTTGCTGAATTTATTTTTCTATAAAACTCATTATTGGCATCACTTATCTATGACGCTTCATCGGAATTTATGATACCAATTACTACTAATATTTATCCATCTTCTTTCAGATTCTTGATAGCATTCAAGTGGACATACGGAATTTACATTTTGTGTATAGCGATGTGCAAAATGATCTGGTAAGTTTATTTATGTTAGTTAGAATAATGGTTATACTTGTAACCTATGAAATCCAGATATGTAGTACGACAAGGCACAGGTACGATATGACACAAATACTGGGATACGAGAAATTTATGAAATTCAGGATACAATACAACCTAAATATGTCAGTAAAATTATATAGAAAAGCTTATATAGATGCACAAAACTTATAAAGAAAGAGACATTGATCATTCCACAATAATATATAGCTATGATGATCAAAATTTACTAAAAGATGTTTGGGATCAAAAAATAATCATGTCTTTGCCTATAACAATATGTTTTAACCCTTATATTGGGATATAAAGAAAAACATCTTTAGGGAAATTCAAAACAAGGTTAAAAAAAATGGTTGGTGTCTAAGGAATATCAGGAAGCATAAAAAAGTATCTGAGAAGTATTAGGAAGTATCCATAATTAAAAAAAAAAAAAAATCGAAACCTATTTTGACACGTATCCAGTAGTATTCGACGTCACTATTAAGAAAAGCATCTTTAGGGGAATTCAAAACGAAGTTCATAAAATAATTGTGTGTCTAAGGAATATCAAGAAGTATCGAATGTGTCTGAGAAGTATTAGGAAGTTTCTGTAAATTTGTTTGGCTTAAATGCACTTTTAGTCCCTCTATTTTGCCCAGATTTAACTTGTAGTCCTGTTTTCAAAATCTGGGTTTTGGTCCTCCTATTTAACATCTTTTGGGGTTTTGATGGTCCTCCTTCAGTTTTTATGATATGTCACTTTCATATATGACGTGGCACTGATTAGTTGGATAAAATGTTTTCCACATCAACACTTTATTTGTGTCATTTTTATTAATTAATAACTAGAGGTCCACATGTTTGATGCACGGGTAGTTTAAAAAATTTATATGCGAAAATAAAACAATAATATAGTAATCTTAGTTTTCAAATGTAATAGCAAAAAGAAAACAAACATCTAAAATGAACACAAATAATATAGAACAATCTATTTTACATTTTAAAATACTTCTTTATAAACTACATTTGATTTAAAGTTTGAATCTAGACCTTCATCATCAACTATCAATATTTTCAAATCCTTCCTTGATGTCACTCTTGAAATTGCAACATGTAGATGTCCATGTGAGAAAACATGTTGTGAAAGATAAACCCTTATATGCTTTAAGGATTTTCCCTGACTTTTATTAATAGTCATTGCAGTCATACAGAAATGAATGTCAACCACTTTATTTTTGCAGTCATACATAACTGAATATAATGTCATGCAATCCATTCAATTTCTTTAATTTGGCCAACTGCATGATATGAATGACTGGTCTAGACATTCCTAAGATTCAAGACTAAAGATTCAGCATAGACACCCCCCCATCAAGTGTAATTGACCTTGACATTCCAAAGATTAAAGATAAGAATGACGTTTTTTTTAGATAATGATTATGGCTCATAATGGTCATTACTTGAATGTAAAGTCAAGTGGTTACTTCTAATAATATATGGTCTAGAGTAGTAGAGTTTATAGGATCTCAATTAAGCATGATTAATAACTAATCATTTAGGCGGCTTCACACGGAAAACATTGCTATTGGCTGAATGAGGTGGTTGATCAGTAAGGTTTCTAGGCAATGATTACATTTTAGTAGTTATTAAGTAGGTTATAGTTATTATAGGTAGTTATGATTGTTTGATTTGGATTTTAACATATTTTTTTTTGTAGCTTATTTGACACATGTTTCTTTCTTTCTTTCTTTGTATGTGGAATTGGCACCAGTGTTTTGTGTATAGAAGATATAGGATTATCGTAGTAATAATTGTGTTTTAATAATTAAATATATTATTTATTATATTTAATTTTTTTAAATAAAATTATTTATAAAATCAGAGTTCGTTGTACATTTTGAATTTCTCAATCAGTTTTAATGGGTGTTAATACTTAATTAAACTTAAAATATTTGAGTATCAAATTGGCATAGTTGTTTGTTCCTTGTTCTCTGGATTGTGATTAATGGTGGAGAAGAAGAGGCACACATGCTTGAAGTTAAAGATCAGTGAAGATGATGAGAAGGTTGACTAGAGTGATGATGATGATGATGAGTTGTGCGAAGGTGATGATGGGTGATGGTGATGATGAAGGATGGAGTTTGATTTGGGAGGGCGGATTTTGATTTCTCATATTAGGGTTCAGTTTAGGGAAAAAATCTATTTTGGATTATGTTTTATAAATCAATCTTATTTTTGAAATTTTAAATATAATAACATTACATAAAATAAATTTATAAATTAATAATAATGAAATGGAAATCAGATGCTGATGTGGCCTCAATTTTTTCCAACTCACTAGTGCCACATCACTGTCAAGTCATTAATGACTTAGCTGCGTAATAAGATAGTGGGGGACCAAAAAATACCTTGACATGTGAAAAATGGGGACAAAAAATCCTGACTAAAAGTTAAATTTGGACAAAATAGGTAGACCGAAAGTGTATTTAAGCTTTTTTTTAAAAATAAAATAAAAATAGGATATTTTTAGACATGTATCTAGTCAAAGATGGATCCAGAAGTTTGGATTAGTGGAGACAAAATCATATATTATAAATATTTATGTAAAAAATACACATCAATACATAAGTGATAAAATACTGATATAATGATCACTAAGCAAAAACTTGGAGACTACATCCAGTATATCATTTTATACCCACTAAATTGGAGACATTTCTTACTAACTATATTTCTCTATGTTTTAGTATTTTGAAATGGGAATTATATGATTTTTTTTTTTTCATTTTCAATACTATCAAATATATCTTTTAGTCTCAACGTAACCAACAATAATTCAACAATTTATCTATCATATCGTTGAAAATTTGATTATTCACAAATAAAATTATTTAGTTATTTTTAGTGGGGACAATATTTAATTTTTAATAAGACAAACAAAATTATTCAACAGCTAGAAGCAAAATATACTAGTAAGTGGTGGCAGCAGCCCCCAATTGCTTTGCTGTAGATTTGTCTCCGTATCCAGTAGTATCCGATGTGTCTGATACTTTTCGTTTGTTTGAAGTATTTGGGCCTCATAGTTTGTAAGATCAATCTTACCATTTAATGACCCGTGGACTTTCCTGATTCAAGGGAAGATCACATCTTTATAGGATCTTGTTGAATTGCCTGATTTGAGCATGTGATCAAATTTTTTGTTCGAGTTCACAAGCTGGACTGGAACAACAACCGAGTTTGTAGGTTGGATTTTCGACTTGGTTGCCTTGAACCTATTTTCTGTATTAAATAGAAACCCTATTCTCCCAGGGTGCTGCAATCATCTCTCCCTCGACTAATTCTGAGTTTCTCTCCTCTCTTGTTGGTCCATTACTTGCTCTCTTGGTTCTCTCTGTGATTGTTCTACACTGTCTGCCCCCCCTCTCTTGGTCCCATGACCTCTGATATGCACACCCTCTACCCCTGCTAACTGCAGGACATGCACTCACCCCATTAGACTGAGACCTAGACATAGTCACCTTTTTTCTATGTTGCCTCTGGTCTCTTCGCTTGCTGTAGTTTTTCTTTTCAATTATTATTGAAATTAAGGTTTTTATGGGCGAATGGTCTTATTTAAGTTATTTTCAATTTAGGCTATGGAGAAGCTTCCGCAAGTTTGTATCTTTTTGGACCAGCAAAAATAGAATAAGTGTGATGAAGTAATAAACTTATGATAGGAATTAGTAAAGTTAATGACAATAACTTTTCATATTTTTCATATAAGGTGTTGTGATTTGAATTTGTTAATTAAATGGTTGTAGGGATATAAAAGAGTTTTTCTCAATCCATGCTAGATCAGATGTTTGGGGGAACCCAGTGGAATTGCCACAATTGTCACAGTTTCGGCTCAGATTTGGATTTTCGGACTAACTTTTACTGCTGTGTACTCTGCGGTTGAGAGTCATTGTTGCTCCGCAAAGCAGTGGCTGCTTCCTCATGGTGTGGTTCTTGCTCTAAGGAGATTAGGGCAACATATGCAAAAGCATAATGGGTTAAAGTTGGAAAAACCCATTTTTAGCTTGGGGGTATTAGAAGGAAAACCTAAAGGGAATGTGAAGACAATTAATTTTTTTAATGGATATACTAATGTTAAAATAAAAATATAAAAATACGATGTAATTGCTATAATATAATAAGAACAAAAATATAGAATATTTAAAATTCATATAACTCGATTTTATTTTTGGGATTTTGGTATGGACATATATGAGTTCAAACACATACATTAGTTTTATGAATTTTGTAGAATCTTATGATTCCACGTTTTACCATTTTATTTCTCCGTTTTGAGTGTGCATAGAACACTATTTTGTTTTATCCATTATTTTCTTCAAATTAATATGGTTATGTTTCTTGCAATAAAATCTAGAGATCTTTAAGATTTTCTTGTGAAAGACTAACTTTGTTCGAAACTCATTTGTTTTCACTTCAATTTTCTAGGGGCATATTATGTTTGGGTTGAAGTTTTCTAACTTGACCATGAAGCAAAATCTTGTTGGGTAATACTCTCTTTGATCTCTTAATACTCTGGAACATTTCCTTTTTAGTGTTTGCATCATTATCTTCTCTGGTTTTTGATTCATTTACTAAAGTGCTACTTCATAGGTAAAAACAGGTTTTTGGTTCGTGGTTAATTTTTCACCCTCATTGTTTATGGAACTAGTGTCCTTTATATTACATTTTTACCTGCTTTTCTAGTAATATTTCTGAATACAGTTTATCAACTAATGTCTTTTGCCAATGTGTAGTTATTTACAATTTAACCTCCAAATTTTGAAGTTCCAGTTGTAATTTTATTTTATTTATGTGTAATATCATTGTGTTAGAATTGTTCCTATTCTGGTTGAAGTGTTATCTTTATTCTGCAGGCAATTCTAAGTCTAAAAATTAAATTAACGCATGCAATTGATTGGAATTTGCTTAAAGAGGCGAATGATATGTTGACTTTTGAGATGTCAATTTACATGTCAACTGAGATTGACTATCTATTTTTCTTATATATCAGTTCTTCAAATGGAAGGGTGAGTGTGGCCCAAGAACAGAAAATTGTAGAGGTGAAAGGACTGGAAATTTATTCCAGTATGCCATAGTTCAATGGATTTGGTAATTATGAACACTATGGGTAACTCCTACTCAGCAAGCACTATAGGACCCGAAGGAAAACAATACAATTCAATATTAGCACCATTCGACGTGACCTTAATTCTTTCGGTATGGATATTTTGACCGGGTTCCTTATTTTTTAGTCCTGTCTGCAATACTCTGCTCATGCTCACTTTAAAGGTGTTTTTGTTGTCAGACATGAAGAGAGATTGGCATGCCCTGTTACATGATTCAATATCATAGGTTCTAGGTGTTTACATTTTAGTATTTCCTTTTGAGGATGTCATATCTTTTTATTTTGTACTCTCCACAAATTTCTTTTCTATAAAAGAAAATAGCTCTAATTTTTCTTGCAGAGTTTTATTTTATATTATTGTGATAATATGCAGATACTAGATACTGTAACATTTTCTTTTTTGAATATATTGTATGGTTACATTCATTGCTTAATAGAGGTCTATTGCATTCCCTCAGTTCAAATATTTTAGGGCGAGTTATTGATTATATGCATAACCTTCTGGTGTATTGTTTTTAGTCACTATTAAACTCATGGAAAAGCTTTTCTTCTTATTTAAACTTTGTTTTCAATTTCTCCCGTAGGCTAACAGATCGCAAAAGCCTGATGACAATGCTGCTCAATATTCTGTTACTGCTGAACTGAGTGGTTTGGTTGGTACTTTATTTTTATTTCGAGAATTTGCTAATTGAAGCAGTGTACTGCTGCCCTACCTACTGCGATTATGAATCATTCTTATATTGCCTTTACTTATCAGGTTATATCCTTAGATGAAGTTCAGTTACAACAAATGTTTCTTGTGTGGGATTATGTCTGCACTTGTAGATTAAGAGAAAAGTAAGTTTATTGTCAGAAGCCTGATACTATTCTACGTTGACTTTTGCCCAAATTTTACACTTTGAGTTTGAGGGAAATATTGTTGCATCAATGTTTAAAGCATTATTCTTTGAAATAGTTTTATCATTATATGATGTAGGTATCCTTTTTTTGTCCTTGGCATTGTATTCTTCAAGTGAAATAGACACTTTGATGTTAAAAGTATAGTTTATTTTTCTAAATTTGTATTATATAGGTATGGGCGTTTTCGCCCCTGGCATTGTCCTTTACTAGCAAAATGTGAAGGCTGGCAAATATTGTGGTGGCGCTATGCAAAAGATTCAATCCTCTCAGATATTCGTAAGAAGCTAAAGAAAACTTCATGGAAATACTTTGGATATCGATTGTAAGTTCATGTAAAGATGATTTTTTCTCACTAAAGTAGTTTATGATGTGGAGGATTTTTCTCTTTATGCAGCATTCATTGTATGCTTGACGTTTTGAAGAGGTTGTTGAAATAATTGGGTTTTAGATAAAAGTAGGATAAGAGAAATAATACTTTGGATATGATAATGGTGTAATATTATTGATAATAACCTGCTAAATCAATTTGATACAAATACGAACTTGATACAAAAAGCTAAAAAAGCCCCTATTTGTATAAGATGCATTACAGGACTCCTAATCCTTAGTAAATAAGGAAATCATTAATAAATCATAATTCTTAAGAATTAGAATAAAATTATATTTATTGAAACTTGAAATATATTGGTAATACATCAGATATATTTATACTAGATTACTAAACAACCAAATCCTATGATTACTCATATATAACTAAATCCCTATTAGTACTCCTATATAACTGAATCCCTACTAGTACTCCTATTCAACTAAATCTTTATACTTGAGGGATATTAAACAGAAACATATTTTGACACTCCCCCTCAAGCTGGTGAATAGGTGTTCTCTATTTCCTGCTTGAATACAATTCTTTCAAAGTTGCTAATGTTTAGCCCTTTAGTTAGAAGATCTGCAAAGGTTGTCATGGGAGGAGTTATTAGAGTGCAAATTAGGCCAAAAAGAAATCTCAAGTTGCTGCAATGAAGGCAGCAAAAAGGGCCACAATGAAGGTGGCTAAGAAATAGAAATCGCAATGAAGACGAAAACCGCAATGAAGGCGGCAAAAAGGGCCACAATGAAGGTGGCTAAGAAATAGAAACCGCAATGAAGGCAGAACCGCAATGAAGGCGGCAAAAGGACCACAATAAAGTGCGATAGTTTTATGCGGAAGCAAGGGCCACAATGAAAGTGACATTCGAAAACTCAATGGATCATAGTTTGAGACTCGTCTCATAGCTGTTGACTGGGTACTGAGGATGATGTGGAGCATGTTGACAAACAATCTGATCATGGAGATGATAGTGATACCGATGGTGTCGTAGTGGAAGATGTTCCTTCTGAAGATGATTTTGACAAGGAAGCAGATATTGCAAGAAAGGTTCAGAATGCAAATAGTAAATCATCTAAGGAGTCTGACAAGGTTTCAGGTGTTTCTAAGCCTGAAACTTTTGGTCCTGAACATCGGTTAGAGGAGTTTGCTCTTGATAATGTTCAAGCATTGAAACTTCGGAATGCAAGGCTACAATCTTAGCAGCAGACTCCTTATGATGACAACAAAGAACATGACAAACCGACAAAGGATTTGATGCTGAATTCTTATAATGCTCAAGGTGAAAGTAGTAATAATCAATCTTCACAATCTGAAGACGATAACCAAGCTGATTCTGAAATGGCGAATGAACAAGGTACTAGTGATTCTCGCCCATCTGTCAAGGTACTAGCGGTTCTGACCCATTTGTTCCCCCACCTAATGACCCGATGATTCTACTCCTGTCACTCAAACACTCCCTCCTCCTATTGACAAAACGTCCAGGCAGCAATGGTACAACACTCCCCCTCAAGCTAAAGCTTAACTTTAGCTTGCTACAAGAAAACAATGTTTTGCTCCACAAAAAAAAAAAAAAAATGGAAAGGCAACTCAGAGATGCATTTGAAGTTGGATAAAATTGCTATAAATATAGCCTAGCCAGATAGCCTGATTAATCATCAGTCTGAGAGAAATTCATGGCAAACAATTGAACAAAGCAAGCTCCGTTCTTCTAAAATACTGCATTTGGAAGCTTCAAAACAATAATATTGGAGACTCAAAATATTTAAACTTGAATATGTTTCAAGGAGAGAGCGGCATGCTTCAAGGAGATAAAGGCACGAGCAGTACATCACATCATGAAAAGACTTGTAGAGGAGGACTGGAGACAGGTGCATGCATTCTCACGCAATAATGTAAGAACAAAACAAAACAGAAATAGCAGGTGAAGCTCCAACACCACAACTGCTTAACCTTCTTTTAGACTCAATCGCACCATGAACACTCATAATAATATACACATTCTACATAAAGTTTCCTTTCCAATCACAATTGACTCTGCACTCTCAAAACTGGTGCCATGTTGCTATAAAAACATCATGCAAGAATGAATGATGGGAAACCATCTTATGGCAAAAAGAATGGGTAACAATTATAGACCACCAAACCGGAAAAATCTTGTTCCCAAAAAGTGCAAGACACCAACTGCCAACCTAGATGCAATGAAGAAATGATGGACTGCGATGCAGCAAAGAGATAAAAACTACGAAGAAAGGATGGATTGTAAAGCAAGCTGTTGTTGTGGTTGCAAAGATGACCAAGTGGAGGCAAGGGTAGGTAGTGTTTGCTGCAGCTGTCTGAGTAAACTCACCATTCAACCAGCTGTTTGTTCTGTTGCAAGATCTTTACCAGCACATAAAACCTCAGCAAACACCGAGACAATTTTGGGAAGGTATTGATTGTTTGGGCCTAACAACTCACTGTCAGACCTTTCCGCCATTGAACAAAGTTGATCGTGAACAACTTTTGCCTCAATCAAATCATTTTTTATTGGCAGACAGTTCAGCCATGCTGGAACTACCTGAGCAGAATCAATACCGTCCCGGTGAAATCAGCAAATTTTTTCCAGAGCAGAAACTGCATTGTCATATGCCATTACATTATCTAAATGAAGTGCATTAGGATGTTGGATCACAACATTTAACCTCGATATGGAATTGGTTGAATCAACTGAAGAGAACAAGATAAATACAAATTATATCTCAAGTTATATACCAGAAGTTTGAGAATATGTTCCTGGAGGTGCAAGATACATTGTTTGAGGAAACTTTTCAATACCTAGAGAATTAAATGGAGATTGTTGGTGAAAGTGTTAAGAAGTTCTATTCAGATGTCATGCAAGAAATACTTCCTCAATCTTCATTTTCAGCCCCTGTAATGTCTGTAGAACAATATACTGGTGCTGGATTAACAAAGAAGTCATTTCAAGCTTCCAGGAAAATAACTATTAGGGCTTACACCAAGCAATCAACTGAGAACTCGAGTGTCAATCACGATATCAGTAATGATGCAGTGTATGCTGAATCATGTGGAAAACAATGTGTTGAGAGCGCAAAAGTTAAATCAAACCTTAGTAGTGATGAAAATCAACAAAATATGAAGATGGTTGCATCCAACACGGCCACTGAAGTTGCTTTATCAAAAACAGATACATGCATTTCATCACAATCATGTGAAATTGCCAATGTGAATCAAAATCATGAAGTTACTGTTTCTAAGACAGATTCTGCTGAAGTAACAAACTTTGCCTCTGTAGAAGATTGTTGCAATGAAAGTGAGAAATGACTGTATGAAGCCAAAAGATTGAAACATTGAAAAAAGTGGTGCTGCCGGCGGCATTTGCCGCCGCCGGCAGCGGTAGTGAAGCACAAAGACAGATCACAAAATCAGAACTTGCTCTGATACCATCTCAAGAATTAGAATAAAATTATATTTATTGAAACTTGAAATATATTGGTAATACATCAGATATATTTATACTAGATTACTAAACAACCAAATCCTATGATTACTCATATTTAACTAAATCCCTATTAGTACTCCTATATAACTGAATCCCTACTAGTACTCCTATTCAACTGAATCCCTATACTTGAGGGATATTAAACAGAAACATATTTTGACAATAATAATAACTGATAATATGGAAACTAATCTTAGGAGACAATATATGATACATTAAGATTAGAAATTGGTCCCACAAGATAAGCTTAGATACTCTTGTATAATATTATAAGATATTTTCTTATACTCTTAACACTCCCCCACAAGCTAAGGCTTACTAAGCTTTGAGCTTCTTTGGACAAATATATCCTTTAAAAGAGAAAAATAACTACCAATTTTCACGAAATGCACACAAACCAAATCGTGATGATATTAGTCCTTAGCATGAAACAACCAACTTAAGTGTGAGACAGGTGATGAATTTTTAGTGACTGGTGTCGGAGGCTCAACATTGGCGATGGTAGGCGGCGGGACTCGGGGCCGCTGCAAAATCAGCATTGGTGTTGTGGCAGTGTCTGAGTTTCTTTCGTCTAACTAATCAATAGAGAGAGGGGCAGTAACATGGACTAATCTTAGCCAAATGCCAACTCAATCTCTAAACTTGTACGAACCTAAAACTGAAAGTATATAAAGAACAAGTTGGAACATGTGCTTGTGGTATTTCGAAATCAATATTATGTCATATGCAAACTGAATTTTGAAATAGTTATGCAGAACCAAGTGTATACCTATGAATATGATCAACCACTGGTTATAGCTGAAGACAACAACTGACTAAAACCTTTGTGTCTTATGTGCTAGCTTTTGTTTTAAATTTCATTTTATACAAAGTATCTTATTTATTTTTGAGTTTGTGACTTGTGTCCCTGTGCAGTCTTTTGTTGACATTCCCGGTAATTCTTTATGTTTCCTGGTTGTAGGAGTTACCGTCGGAAATATATGAACTTGTATAAGATAAAGTTGGATTTTCTCCAACAAGAGCAGGTGGTTAATGAATTTCTTTGTTCCTTAAAACCCCACACGCTTGGATATATATTTTATAATATTTCTGTATATTTGCATTTATGTTGGCAAAAAAAGTGTTTTAGTGGTTACACGGTGTTGAAAATTATGTAAATAATGTCTCATTTCAATGTTAGTCTAAGACAATATTGGATTTACAGCGATAAGGATGACTGTGAGTTCTTTAGTATTTAATTAATTTATTTGTGTATATAATTCAGTTACATTGTGTAATTTGTTTACATGGATTTGAACATATGTCGCTTTTTTTTTCTTCCCTTAATTTGTAATATTGTACAACAAGAGGCAACCTTGTATCGTATTTACCTAATGCACTCGCTCATACACACAGAGATGCGTACATGTGTGCATTGCATGCAATATCACATTTTATACCCTTAAGAATATTTTTATGTTTCATTTCATATAAGGATATTTTAGCTGTGGATTTGAAGTTTCACAAACCCATCTTCTCTCCCCTGTAAATTCTAATATTGGCAGGGAGCCCACATTGAATACGGAAGGAGTTTTCACTCCTCCGTTCCTCCCTAGCGAAAACTGTTAGTTTTCCAGAAACATTTCACATTTCTTTCTCTTTCTCCCTTACCATCATCATAATAGTTTGTATGTTAGCTTTAACTTACTATAACAAAATTGTAAGTTCTGTTATAAGATTGCGTATCTGTTTATATTATACTATCTGTATAATAAATCAATGATAAAAAAATTCACATTCACTTTCTTTAAACTCTTCCATAATTTGTAATGGTATTACTTTCACTCTCTTATTGATGTTTATATTTGTGTTTTCTAGCCAGTTGATGATGATGTTCTGCAAGATTTGGAGCAAATGGAGAAGGAATCGGATCTTGATGATATTCTGAACTATCGATCTGCTGCAGAATCTGAGATGCAGGTAAGATTGCTGCAGTCATGGATGAATACTCGATAATGGAATATTTTATGTTATATCATGTACTTGAATTACCAATTTTGGGTAACTTAATGCATTTTTGAGGTGTATGATTTGGTTGATTGGTTCGTAAAGCTCTCGCTCTTATGTTCCTACAGGAATATCTTTCTAGGTATTCTACTCCTAACAATGGACGGATTCACACTGATATTTCTACAGATAAGTCAGGAAACGATGAACACACTAACAAATCACGAGGATGGTTGAATTGGCTATCTCGTGGCATGCTTGGTGCTGGTGGTACTGATGATTCAAGTCAATTTTCTGGGGTTGTGTCATACGATGTTAAGGTACATGTTTTCTATGATTTGTAAGCTACTTAATTATTTAGAGGGTAGGTCTATTTTTTGTGCTTGTTTTGGGTTGTACTTTGTTCTGCAGTTGCCTTTGGTGGGAACAATGATGTTTTCCATGTCCAGAATGTGTTTTGGGAATGTTGAGCCCCTCATTGGATTGTGATACGTTCTGAATAGCGGTTATAAGTGGGAGTTTCGTTCACTTTACAAGCTGATTTTGTGGGTTGAGTTAGATCTAACCCATTCAGGCCTGATTAGTGGTTCTAAATGGCTAACATCTCTCCCACAGAGGTCGGTTTTGTGGGGTTGAGTTAAGACCAACCCAAATTTTAAAATGGTATAAGAGTCTATTGAAGATTCGACATACCAGTATTCATAGATTCTCTTGGGTCAAACTCCATATGTCTTGTCTTGGGCCCTAGAGTTGTGTGTTGAGAGTCCTCCAGCAGATAGTGATATATATGATTAGAATAATGGTTATATGTAGAACACTGACCTTAGTAGATAGGGATATATATGACTAGAATAATGGTTATATGTAGAACTCTGACCTTATAACCCGGTTTAGTGGGCTGGGTTAGGTACAACCTAAATTCTAATTTGGTATGAGCCTATCCCATATCTGTGGATTAACCCATGATTTGACAACTATTGCAATAGAATCAATTATTGTGTGACAGAAGGAGTAATGGTTATAAATGTTAGCCTTTGATTAGGAGTTTAGGAGGGGAACAAAGGAGAGGGGGGAGGGATTTTGGAAAAAGGAAGGACTAGGAGGAAGTAGAAGAAAGGGAGGGTTTGGGAGGGTCTGTTTTCTTCATTGTACAAAATCTCCGTAATTAGAGGGAGCGAAGAAAATGAATTAGGGAAGGAATTTCAAGGGTTTTGATTAATTTTTCAAATTCTTTCCATGTTATAATTCTCTAAAATTTAAAAATATACTAATCCTAAACATTTTCTTATCATTCTCTAAAAAATTACTCTTTCAAATAAGGTGGAAGATATCTCTATATTTTTCTCTCTTCCCCTCCCCTTCAAACTCCTAAATGGAGCCTTAGGCATTTTGCACCATACTTGCAAGTTTTGTGGAGTTAAGTTAGACCCAACCTAAATACTAGAAGGAAAAATGCATTTGGATTTTTTTTATTACATATTCAAATGAAAATATGGTGTTTTATTTTGGTAATTACATGAAAATGTACTTGTTAAAATTCAGTGTATGTTTTAATTATTCCATGATTGTGCAACATCCTAGGTTAATTGTTAGTAGTCCTAGTCAATACAACTTCCTAGACATTGAATGTAATTATTGCAGCATCATTATAAATAAATGGTGTGTGATCTTGTTTGAGAGACACACAAGAAACACATAAATTACTCATATTTTTCAGTACTTTCTTTTGTTAGAATATCAATATCATTATTGTATCTGAGCTGATCTGAAAGTTTCTTAGACCATCTGTTAGGCATTGATATAATTCCATGGAGGGGGGAAAGAACTTGCGAGATCATGAATCTTTTCTATGACTTTTGTTGTGGTTACATAAGCAATGCACATGATAGTTTGTAGAGTTAGTTTACAATATAGCTACCTCTCTGAATAATTGTTACTTACAGAATCTCTAATTGACAGCTCACCACTAAGTGAAGTGTTCTTGTTGGGTACCGGGTTTGGGCTTAAGCCCAATGAATGTGCTGAATTGGGGAGTTTGTTAACGGTGTTCAAATCAAATCGTGGTTAATTCTGCAGTGTATTTTTAACGAGTTATGATACAATGTTATATTCATTAACCATCCACTTAATATAATTAACCATGTATTTGAACTGTGTTAACCATTAAATTTGTTGTCGAAATTCATTTGTCAAAATAACATAACTCATCAATTAATGATTGACGTTTTCTCACAGGACATTTCTGAAGCAACTGAATTTCATCCTCTGGTTTCATCCAATGTGGATGTGGCTACGAAGCATAAATTGTGCATATTTGCATCAAAGATTGAGATTCATGAGATTTCTGCAACTCTATTTAGCAAGTATGCTCTGTTCTTTATTTAGAGGCATTTTATGAAAATCCTTTTGTTGATAATTCTTAAGGTATAGTTTATATGTTTTTTGCTTCAGATGTGTGTTAGAGTACTCTCATATAAGTAGGTAGTATCTATTATACCATAT
This sequence comes from Cicer arietinum, assembly GCF_000331145.2. NCBI lineage: Eukaryota > Viridiplantae > Streptophyta > Magnoliopsida > Fabales > Fabaceae > Cicer > Cicer arietinum. The sequence continues at coordinate 19,023,929 of NC_021167.2, read as the reverse complement.
AGGTTATAATGAGCAGACAGGTAGAGAGAGAATGGGTACAGAATCTAAGAAGTGAAAGGCTGAGTTCGAGAGAAATAATTATTTGGAGAGAACTAAAATATGAGATTCTTTATTAAACAATGATGTCAATGATACAATGTAGGTTTGATCTATTTATTGATTCAAAAGAGTCAAAACCATACTTTATTACAGTTGCTAACAGCTGTCAAGTGTCAACAACTAACTCTAACCACATCTTACTGAATATCAGCTGTATTACAAATGCTGACTCATCAAGAAAGTGCCCAACTAATACTTCATGCTGTTATACCCTACACTAATAGTCTAGAAGCAATAAAACCATTAACTCAAAGACGAGCAACACTTAGTTACTCTAAATCTAATATACTGTTTTTCTGTGAAATGTATTGTATCATTCAGATGCGAGCCTAACAGTGTCTGTTACATATATAGTTACTTTAAATACAACAATTCTTACTACCTAACTGGAAGGTAGTAAGAACTGTTAAAGTTTAGTTAGGAATCTTAATTAGATCTCTAACTATTCATGTAACACTCTGACAGAATCTGTTACAGGTTCATTCAGTTGCGATTTCTGGCTAGAGATTTTTCTTAGTTTCCTTTTTCTGTTCTCTGCTATTTTTTTATCAGCAGCCCTTGAATTCGATCATTTTGTTAATTAAATTCTTTTTAAGAAAAGGAGGTTATAATCTCAATATTTAAGAAGCCAGTAAATCTTGCATTCATTAACTCTTGTTCATTGTAATGATTGTATGTGTAAAATGAAATAAAATGATTGTAATGACTAGTATTGTGTACTAGTCTAATAAATGTGATTTTTTAATCTTCATCTTCAAGGAAGCATTGTAAAGGAATTGCAGAAATAGTTTTTGAAGGTGGAGTAGTTGAATCTAAGCTCTACAAAGGACATGGATATATTATCTCCAAATTCAAGTCTGGGAAAATGGTTGAGCCAAACAGCAAGGAAGTCTGCTTACAAATTAGACGGGTTTGTATCTTATATTTTCTTTAGCTTTGAGTTAATTAGACAAATCAACTTGCATTTTTTTTGGTCATCTTTTTATAATATAGACTTGCCCAACTTTCTCCTGAATGTTGATCTTGGTTTTGTCTTCTATTCTGTGATCCACCGTAACCTGCTCATCTTTGGTCCACTTAATATTTGCTTTGTTATAATTGTGCTGTACAACATTCACTACCATGGTGTGTTAGTCTTAAAGCTTTGGGCAGAGTACAGTATTCCTTTGTGTTAATAGAAAACCTTTGGTAATAAATTACACGTGGAGTTGTATATAAATAAAAATTAAATGTACATTCACCATGGTTGACTCCTACATGTACATTAATCTCCCCATCTGTTTCGAACGGAGATCTCAAATACCAAAATTGTGCAAATGGGGATATAAGAGTTTAGACCCCAATGCCAAAAACCTCAAGTATCTAGTTTTCCACTTTTCCTCCTTTTATGATTTCATGTAGAATTTATTTTGAAAAATTCGAAGTCGATTCTTTTGTCAATAAAAATCGAATCATATCTTTATTCACTAGTACGAAGATGTATTGAAGTTTTAAAGTAATGTATAATGCAAAGTAGTACATTATTATTGCCTTAACTTCCATAACTGGGATTGTACTGAAAATGTGAAATATTTGCTTTTATAAATGCATATTAAATGGCCAGCAGTTTTTTAATTCCAATATTCAATGACTATTGACACTGATGGTGATATCGCTTGATCTGCAGCCCATCGATGAAAAGAATATACTGGATTTTGTGGATCATTCATGCAGCATTCAAGTAAAATTTTCCTCTAACCAAGATATTGGCATGTCTGTAAAGGTATCGTGACTGTGTTTCAATGTGATACCAAGTTGATGTGCATAATGAGTGGCTAGCATTGATATGCTTGTGTAGGTATGCAAGTTTATAGCTGAAATGTTTTGTTGGCTTTTGTAGTATGTTTGATTTTTTCCCCAATCTTATGCTACAGGGAATGCTTCAACAACTTCAAGTGACATTTGATGCAAACATTTTATTGAATCTGTTGGAGTTTTATGGTTTTGTTACATCGTACAAATTTTATAATGAGAGGGTATGCGCCATTAATATTATCTGCTTCCTGCTTTTAAAATTTTTATAATGAGATTTTAAGCTTTATCAATATGGGATTGTTATGTATTATATACCTTTGTAACATAGATATGTGTGTGACTCTTACATGAAGTATTGGGTACAAGGCAATGCAAATTTGCACTAAGTATTGGATATGTTAGAATGTTAGAAAATATCTTATATTATCTTTTATATTATATTAGAGTGTCTTGAGTTATTCCCTAGGATCAATTTATAATCATAGAGATATCTTAGAATATCTCTCATTATTATTATGATATATTCCTAATTTAGGATTGAGTCTATGTTTCTCTATAAATAGAGATTAGTATTAAGTCTTTTGTAATCAAGTCAGCATTAAGCTATTATCAATAATGTTCAAACCCTTATTATTTTCTCTGCTCATTTTTTCTAAAATCCCACAACTTCAACATGGTATCTAGAGTCTATTTCGATCCTCCTTGAACAATTTTGCCGTTGTTCTGCTGCCGAGTTCCTAACAGTTAGGGAATATAATCATAGTTTCTCTTTTCCAACATTCCAACACGTTTCACTCGTTTTCCATTCAATTCGCTATTGCTGCCACTATTTTTAGAAATTTTTTCCTGTGAATAGCAGTCATCTCCAAATCAGATCATGCCTGAAAGCGCATCGCCAAAAGTCATCACACGCGCTCTCACACACTGCTAATCTCTCATGCGAGTAGATTTGCCGCCGTCTGCTGCCTGTCGTCGCTGCTGCCCCGTCTGCTACTGCCGCCGCTGCCATCTGCTGCTGCTGTCTGCCGTCTCTGCTGGAAAAGTTTTCCGAAACAACCATTGTCTCTCCTGTTTTGGATGCATTTTCTCACTCCGCTGATCGATCATGGCTTCGTTTCATTAGAGTCGCGCTGCTTCCTCTTTGGTGTTTGTCATGCAATTTAGTTCTTACTAATAGATTATAATAGTGACTTCTATTAACCGACGATCATTCCGGTGATGTCCCTTTTCCCGCAGATGAATCATATTAGTGATGACTTCTTTTTTCATTGATGATCATTCTTACAATGTCTTTTATTTTCATGACTCACACTTTAGCATGACAATTTGTTCCAGATGCACTGGCCCCATCTTTGTCCCAGATGTACTGGCCTTGCCTTTCTTTCCTTGAAGCACGCCTCTCCAATATTATTCGTTTGAAGCTTCCAAATGCAGTTTTTAGAAAAACGAACCTTGCTTTGTTCAATTGCTTGCCATGAATTTCTCTCAGGCTGATGATCATATCGGCTATCTGGCTAGGCTATATTTATAGCAATTTTCTCTGACTTCACCTGCATCTCTGAGTTGCTTTTCCATCCTTTTTATTATTTTGCAGAGCAAAACATTATGTCTTGTAACAAGCTAAAACTTAGTAAGCTTTAGCTTGAGGGGGAGTGTTAGAATATTAGAAAATATCTTATAATATCTTTTATATTATATTAGAGTATCTTGAGTTATTTCCTAGGATCAATTTATAATCATAGAGATATGTTAGAATGTCTCATTATTATTATGATATATTCCTAATTTAGGATTGAGTCTATGTTTCTTTATAAATAGAGATTAATATTAAGTCTTTTGTAATCAAGTTAGCATTAAGCTATTATCAATAATATTCAAACCCTTATTATTTTCTCTCCTCATTTTCTCTAAAATCCCACAACTTCAACATGATACATAAGAGTACACACTAGCCCTAACTTATACAGAAGTAGGGAAACAAATCATGATAACAACTAAGAAATATAGGATCTAATTCATAGAGATGAGTGGAGATATTGTAGATATTTTCTAATTGTGTGAAGCTGTTATATCTGTCAAACTGCAGGTGCTGTTGTCATTGAATGGAATTGAAAATGACACGACTCGACTCTTATCCAAAGCAGAGTAAGCTATTCTTTGAGAATCACTACAGACATCACTATCATGTCATATCGTATCATATCATATCTTGAATAGTAGTTGTAACTAGTGGATTTCATCCAATCTGCAGATATGTTGGTGTGAACCATGGAAGAGTAGTGTGGGATGTTTCTGTATTTGGCGTTTCTGTTAACTTTCCATGGAGAAATACAGCATCAGAGTGTAGCAACATGGTAACTCCTCTATATACTTGACAAATGTATTGTATATGTCCATTATTATTTGATGACTTCAATCTATATTAAGTGTTTTATTTAACTTAGGGGCACTTATATTGGTGTGGTGTTGTCAAAAACAGTTAAACTGTTCATGCGTCATTTAGTATATTTTATTGGAGTTTGTTAAACATGTTAAATATTAGGATGATGTTCGTGACCTACTTTTTTCTGTGCCTTGTGATTGATTTTTTTAGGTGGTTAATCTTTCTAGCCCAGGATTTGGTAACTTTTTTGTACCATGATTATTTACTTGTTTTTGTTGTATCTAGCTTTCTCTATTGTGGTGGCTTTATCATACTTTTTTAATAAAATCAGATTGACATGTGTTATAAATGTAAATTGATTTAAAGAGAAAGAAAATGAGAGAAAACTGTGTAGCTGAATAATTCTGTAAAAATTGATATTGAATATTCTAAATGGATTACAAGGGGTGATCTCCATTTATATGTAGAGATCAGTTTGTTACAAAGATATATGATTTAGCTAATTGACTTTAACTAACAGAAGATTCTAGAAGCTGAATCAGTTAGAACTGACAGCTGGCATAACTGCTTAATATGCTGATCTTATTTTTCATCCTATATACACTTGATACACTATATACACTTGATATGCTGATCTTATTTTTCTACTGATAGGATATCTGGAGTAGGTGTAGGGATAGATATAATTTATTGTTCTTATCCCTATATCGAAGGGATTTTGATTGTAATCTTATTATACATAAGGCTGAGGGTTACTCCGATTTACCCCGTTTCTGTTATGTAAATATTTCGTATATAGCTTTCTGATTGCAATTCAAATTAGTTAGATATAGGTTCTTGCTCATATCTATAATCAAGAGATCTTGATTGTAATCTAATTGTTATAAATACACAAGGTTGAAAACTTGAAGGTTAATATCTCAAGCAATTCAAACCAATCTTATTCTCAAAGTTTTAATTTTTATATCACAATTTTTTTCTCAATTGTGCTTTTTTTTGCATTTTATTCTTCTAATTATATATTTTTCCTCTCAGGTAATTAAGTCAAGGTCTTTGTGCTTTAAGTCCAAAATTGGTCCTGAATCTTTTTTCTCAGTTGTCGGGGATCAACCTTACTTCCTGAAGAACTTTACAAATACAATATCCACATCTAAGGATTGTTTAGGTGTCCGACTACAAGATCTTTACAATTACATTGATGTTAAACTCAACAATTTAAAGGTCTGGTTCTTGATCCATACAATTTTTAGTGATTTATATGTTTGTAATCTATCCTGATACATGTAACCTTGGAATAGTTTCTTATTGCAGATCACGATTGTGAATTCTGACCAGTCACAAAAGCTTTCTATTCTTGAGAAATTTAGTGCTTCATTATTCATGGCTTTCTGTGTCATCCCTGATGAGTCCATTTTGAAGCAGTTAGAGGTGATTAGCAGATTATATATTGATTATACTTGCTATTTCTTTATTGAATTGATATGATTATGTTTCCAAATAGTAGATTCATAGTTGTGAGCCTTTAGTCCCTAAAACTTTGTGATCTTTCAATTTCAAGTTCGATTTCAGTTCTTAACAAAAGGTAACCATAGTGTACCTTATCCAAGGCACAAGCTGCCAACTCAGTTTCATCTGTCCATTAACTCTATTTGATTATATTGAGGTGTCCCAAAGGAATGTTGTAGAACTAGCAATTAAGAAAGAAGAGAAACTTTGCTTTGAAAATGTGAGGTTTTATCATCATATTTTATTGGGCTAAATAAGTTTTTAGTCCCTATAAAGTTTCAAAATTTCGTTTTTAGTCCCTGTAAAAAAATCACATTTTTTAGTTCCTAAAAATTATTCTACAAGCTGTGTTAGTCCTTCTTTGGACGAAACATCCTTCAACTTTTAAATTTTTGAACGGTTTTTGTAAGTATGTTTATACCATTATTAAAACTTCATTCACACAAATTGAAATTTTTTTAAATTTAGATGAATTAAATATGAATTTTTTAAATGTCATACATTTAAGATAAAAGCACTGAAAATATGGACTTTTTTTGTGTTGTAAACGTTTCTTCAAAAAAAATCATTCAAAAATATATGTTGATGTTCCAGCATGGACTAAAACTATTTGCATAACAATTTTGTAGGAACTAAAAAATGTGATTTTTTAATGGAGGAAAAGTGGGGGTAAGGAAACTTAGGCATGATGCAGAAGAGCACCTAGTTGGAGAAGAAGGAAGAGTGAGAAAGAGAAGGCTAATAAAGAAAAACACCTTAATGTAGAAAATGATAACTAATGGTGAAAATCTTTTGCAACCAATGTGGCCTGGTACTTATTAATTGTCATTAGCATATTTTTTTATGCGAAAAACCCATTTGTAGACAATGGGTTTGTGATGAAAGGGGATAAAACCAATGTCCATGTGTTGTTCCTTTCTAGAAGAGAAAATTCTTCTTGGATAGCAGACAGTCATTTTGTGGAAGGCCTGTTTTACATTATTAGGTCCCAATTGAGTTGGAAGAGAAGTGGGGCTAGGCAAGAAGACACAGAGATCACCTTGTTGGAGAAGAAGAAAAAGAGGGAAAAAGAGGGAAAAAGAGAGTCAGGAGCGGTAGATATGTGTAAAAAAGGTTAAATAATCCAACTACAATAGGAGTCTATGGTGAGACTAGATAAAATTAAGGAACTAGTGGAATAGAGACAGGTGGATGTTTTTGCAGACAGGGAAATAGATCCTTATCATAATAGTGTTTCGCATTAAAAATTACATCCTTGAGAGATGTAGATTATTCTTCCTCGTGTCTTATTTATATGAAACCATAGACTAAATCACAAATACCAAGGAAGCCCATTCAAAGGAGTTAATGGTACTTTTTTCAAAAATATTTTTGAACACTTGACAAAATGAAACCCACTTGCATGGGAAAATGTATTTCTAGGTAAAATGTAGCTCACAACAAAATAGGGTTATAAAAGGAATTTCAACAATTACTCACTTAAAATCTGTGCTATGTTTCTTGTATTTAGGACCAAGAGAATTACTTAATTGTCTCTTTTAAATTGAACCCGAGGCAGTGCCATCAAAGAGACATTTATAACCTTTATGAGATGTGAAGTTGCCAAAAAAGACCCATTCTTTAGACCTGATATGCCTTTTGTTTTTGTTGTACGATAAAGAGGAAATTAGGTGTAGCCAAAGATACTTAATAAATTGTAATGCAATCTAGCGATTGATGAAATAATTTAGAAAAATGAATTTCTTAGTTGCGAGATGATTTAAGAAGTCCATTAATGTGATATACAGGTAAATAAAGTTTGTCCCCAAAACTTTTAGGATGAAAAGGCATGACCAATGACATCTAGGCCTAATTTAACGAGGTGTGTGTGTGTTTGCTATTGACTTCCCTAAATCATTTAGTTATTTCGCGAACGGCCGAAACTTCTCCCCCAATCAATTTGAAGTGCTTTGAGGAAATTATATAAATGCTATTCTACTATAGTTTTGAACTCGCCAAAAACAATAAATGCTTCACAATTGGATTTTGATAAATAGATCTAGGGTGGACATGATTAGGCACCACAGACTATATTGTATGATGGAAGGTATAATCTATTTACAGCTCACATATCTCCTACACAGGGTATTTTCTTTTTTTGTCTTCTCCCTTTTGATTAACAATTTTTTTTTATTCCAGGTTTATGTGCTCATAGAATCACTGAAAGCACACTTCTCCCCTTCAGTATATGGTGCATTCATTGAATTGGGCACTTATCTGGACTCACTGCTTGTAAGGGGTGAATCTGAATTGAACTGTGTTCATCCTCCTAATATTGTTTCGGATAAGTCGACATATTCTACTTTTGGTATATCCATTATTTCAAGACTAGGTTCAGTCGATCTAGAAGTTGACCTTGAAAATAGAGGAGATAACAGCTCTGTGCTCATGATTTCTATGCAAGATATTTATGTACGGTATGTTCTCAATTGTCTCTCTTTTGCATGCTTTGGACTATTTCCATTGTGATGTCAAAAATGCTTTTTGAAGAATCACTTCATATCCTCACCTTTTTATGTTGTAATTATTGAAACTTGCAATTTGTTTCCTGTGTATATTATGTTTGGTTGGACTGTTTTAGTAGATGTCATTTAGTATTTATTTTTGGTAAGAATACATGATTGTGGATAACAGATTTGTCTTTACAAGTTTTTACTGCACAGTCTCCATATGGCGTCATTTATTGAGTCGGGAGACTAGGATTTATCTGCATCTGCATTATCCGGTTGAAACTTGTTGGAATAAAATAAAAATAAAGGCTTCAATGGCTTAGGGTGACAATTGTTGGAGAAGACTTGTTTTATTGAAGAGTTGGTTCTCATGGTGGGAGTCACAAGAATGATAAGGCAAATGAATTAACTTCTTTCGAAGGAAAATACTACTAGGATGACAAAATTATAAGAGATTTTCTCTGTATTGATGTAGGAGAGAAGAACTGCTGTATTGCATTAAAATATGTGCAATGTTATTAGTATATGCACATGCTTAGTTCAGTTATATTGCAGTAAGTTATGTGCAATGTAATTAGTATATATATTGTAACATTTCAGTTTCATACGTTCTCTCAGCTTATCCCTCTACTTTTTACCGATTGTCGTCTTCCTTGGTTGTAGTTCATTAACTTCTAAAGCCATGCTCAAAATCTAAGATCTGTAGGAGTGTGTGCCACAACCTTTCGGTTTTTGCTCCTTCATTTATAAGACTAAATTTCCTCTTCAGATGGTACAATTCCCGGATGCGAGTCTCTTATCATCAACTATGTTGTCAATAGCCCCTTTTAGCGCCGCTAGCACGGCGGCATGTGGCAGTTGTTGGCCGCCCCCTCACGCAGCATACCCTCTCAGCATGGAGTAGCAGTTGTGGCAGCCGCATTGACAGCTGCTTTCACATCTTAGTTCGTGTGTTTTGCGGCGCTTTTGTTGCACGATAGGTTTGTGAAGAAGAAAGGGGGAAGGAAAATCCAAAAAAATATGGAAAATCTGGAATTTTTCACAATTTCTATTAGTATTCCTCCTCCCAAATCCTCTCCATATGCTTTTCTGACTATCTCTGCATTTCTATCCAACTCTTGCGTTTTCCGGCAAGGCAACTCTTGCATTTGTTGCCGGTAAGGCCAGCTCTTGTGTTTGCTACTAGTTTAGGCCAGCTCTAAGTCTTGGTTTGGGGCTGGAGTACTATTCATAATACACAAACTGTCTTTGTACTTCGACCTAAAATTTGCAAGTTTATACAGATCCTTTTTTATTTTTTTTCTCTCTCTTCATTCTGCAGGTTTATACAAATTGTTCTAGCTAAAATAATAATACGTTGTTATATATCAAAATTGTACAATATAAATGAAAAAGTATATATAACTTTTTTTATTCAAACACGATTTTACTTAGTAGACCCAATAGACCTAATAAAGAATAAACAAATATTTGATGCATCTATACGACCACTTACTGAGCCGTTAGAAGCCTCATTTCATATGAATGATCTTTGTAATTTGCACTATCTCCTCGGTCTTGGGGGTTGATTATACCTCTAAGCAATGTTGTCAAGATCGAGATCTTGATTAAGATTGGGAGGGGGAAGCAAGATCGCAACTAAGATTAAGAGATTCTACAAAAAAATTATGAAGGATCAGGAAGGGATAGCAAGATTGTAAAACACCAGATCGCAACTGAGTTTGGAAGATCCTACCCAATTGAAAATAATAAACAAAACATATAGTGCATTAGTTCAAAGTCTTGATTAAAAAAATAGAACAACCAAGTCTGCAAAATAAACTCCTTGTTAGAATATTAAAAAATATTTTATAATATCTATTATGAGAATATTAGAGTATTTTGAGTTATTTCCTATAATCAATTGATAGTTAAAGAGATATCTTATAATATCTCTCATTATTATTATGATTTGTTCCTGATTTAAGATTGAGTCTATGTTTCTCTATAAATAGAGATTAGTATTGAGTCTTTTGTAATCAAGTTAGCATAAAGTTATTATCAATAATATTCAAACTCCTATTATTTTCTCTCATTATTTTTTCTAAAATCCCACAACTTCAACATGGTATCTAAAGCCAATTTTGATCCTCCTTGAACAATCCCACCTCTATTCCATTGCCGAGTTCCTAACAGTTTTGGGATATAATCTTAGTTTCTTGTTTCCAATGTGATCATTCATTTTTCAAACCACTGCTGTGAAACATTCCGAGACTGGTTTCACTTGTTTTCTTTTCAGTTCGCTACTGTCTTCGTCAACGTCACTGTTTACGATGACTTTTTCAGCAAAAGACCACTCCATCAGCTTCGTCTCTTCCAGATCAACCCACACTTCAAAGGGCGTTTCTGTAAGCCACCACACTTGCCTCATCGTCCACCGCCGCTAGATCCATGTGTCTTTGCGCTTCCCCGCGCGTGATGGTGCGTCTGACAACTGTTTAAGAGAGAACGCTTTCATTGAACTCGCCTCGGTTTCTTGGTTCTATATTTGCCATCGTATTCTAGTTTCGGACTACGGTTACACCTGCTACCTCAAAGACCCGCCGTTTGTTGCTATCTGCTGTCGCTGCTGAAAAAGTTTTTCGGCAAGTTTTCCAACACAACTATTTCCATTGTGTGCATAATCTCTCAATTTACGCAACTCATATTTTTTAGCCAAAAGTTGCTCTCCGAATGCTCATGTGCCTCCAAGATCCGCTGTGTTTATTCCACGCATCGCCGCCAACAGCCTCAGGCTGAGGCGCGTCTGTCTGTCTTCCGGCACGGTGTTTCAATCGTCTAGATTGAGTTTTCCTTCCTTGTTTCATATCTGCTTTGTTTTTTCTTTTGAGCCACATGTATACAGTTTGACAATTTGTCCTAGATACACTGGCCCCATCTTTGTCGAAGATGTATTGGCCTTGCCTTTATCTCTCTAAAGCATGCCTCTCTCCTTGAAGCAAGTTCAAATTTAAATATTTTGAGTCTCTGATATTATTGGTTTGAAGCTTCCAAATGCAGTATTTTAGAAGGACGGATCTTGCTTTGTTTAATTGCTTGCCATGAATTTATCTTAGGCTGATGATAAATTCGGCTATTTGACTAGGCTATATTTATAGAAATCTCTTCGACATCAACGGCATCCCTGAGTTGGCTTTCCATCCACTTTATTCTTTTGTAGAGCAATACATTGTTTTCTTGTAATAAGTTAAAGCTTAGTAAGCTTTAGGGTTTAGTAAACTTTAGCTTGAGGGGGGAGTGTTAGAATATTAGAAAATATCTTATATATCTATTATATTATATTAGAGTATCTGGAGTTATTTTCTATGATCAATTTATAATCATAGAGATATCTGAATATCTCTCATTATTATTATAATTTGTTCTTGATTTAGGATTGAGTCTATGTTTCTCTATAAATAGAGATTAGTATTGAGTTTTTTGTAATCAAGTTAGCATAAAGTTATTATAAAAAATATTTAAATCCTTATTATTTTCTCTCCTCCTTTTCTCTAAAATCTCACAACTTCAACACTACTGAAAGCTTAAACATAAAACAACTTAGTCCAAGAAAGAAAATACTTAAAGCCTAGTAGAAATCATCACATATTCGTGATCGTGAGCGGAAGAGAGAAAGACTGAGGGAAACTTATGAGTTTAAATGAGTAATTTTTTTTAAAAAAAAAAGGGTTTTTTTACCCTTTAAAAGCAGTTGGGTCACGCATGACCTGGGTTCAAAATCTAAAACGGGCCTTACGATCTTTCTTTAACTCATGCAATTATGCGATCGTTCTACGATTATAATTTCCATCTTGCATGATCTTGCTTCATATGCGATTTTAAGTAGAATCTAGATCGTATGGGTTCGGTAAAATCGTAAAATCCGACGATTTAAATCGTGATTTTGATAATATTGCCTCCATGGGATTCTTCCTACATCAGCACAAGTACACCAAGGATTTAATCTCTTTGGCCTGTCTTTAGGCAGAACCTCAGGTGGATTCTCCTCTAGAGGTTAATGTTCAATATCGTCATGATGACGGTGATCTATTGCCCGATCCTCTTATTATTTTGTCAGCTCATGGGTAGTTTTAATTACTGAACTATTACACGCCTTTGCATCATTTGCAGTTCAACAAGTAAGTTAATTAATGCTCTCACCTCGCCACCGGCATTTGGGCTGTTGTTCCTGGCATAATTCAATACTTTAAAGACATCTCTCAATGAAGTCTATTCTTTCCCACTTGGTCAGTCCTTGACTTGATTGTTTATAGTGATGCTGATTGAGCATGATGTCTGGTACTCATAGTTCTGCATTGATTTCTATGCTGACAATATAAGTGTTATTCAAACTGCTGCCAATCTAATTTTTCATTAGCGCACAAAACATATTGAAGTGAATTGTCATTCTATTCAGGAGGTCTATGATGATCATGTTATCTGTCTACCTCATATCAACACCCAATTACAAATTGCGGATATTCTTACCAACATTGTGCCTCACCCGCACATTAGTAAATTGATGCTTCTTGACCAGCCACATCAATTTGAGGGGGTTGTTAGTCAGGGGTTGATGCGTTTCCTGTTATTGCTGAATAAAATAAGAAAAAGAGAGAGGTAGATGGAGGGGAGGAGAGGGAATATTTTTAAGTTTCTGTGTTTGGTTCGATTTTTAAGAGAGGAGGGAGTCAAAATCTCTCATAGAACTCATTTTGCTCTCCCTGTATTTTGGAGGGGAGGGGAGGGAACCAAAACAACATAAAAACCGTTTAAAATCCCTCCCCTCCCCTTGACCAAAATACAAAACCATAAAAAATCTCTTTCGTCCCCTCCTCTCCATCGAATACCTGAATATACTGTTTTCATTCAAATAAAGAATCAGTATTGTCCTCACCTCATGTCTGTACATACAGCACACATCACTCAAACATTTACTTTATATGGTGTCCCTATAAGCAATGAGGAACATTATGTTGAATAATTGTACATGTTTTTCAATCAAGTGTTGATTCTTTCTTTCAACAAACCCATTCTGGTTGTGGTGTGTGAGCCCATGACATCTGATAAGAATATCCTGTCAAGTAAATAATGATTGAAATTGGGAGCATGAATAAATTTAAATTTTTGTTGGGACATTGGAAATTACTGATGTCTGCTAAATAATTTTTTTTGCATTTTGTAGGTATGCTTCTGCTGATTTTGACGAGTTATTTATCAGCATGAAATCTTTGATGATCTGTGCTTATAAAGTTAAGGATGAAAAAGACGGATGTGTTGTGCTTTTATCAGGGAGTTTATCATCTCCTAGTGTTTCAGTCCCAGGACATTCTTTTCCTGAACCACGTATTGAATTTGATCAATTTTCTGATGCAGCTATGTTGGCTGATGCATGTTTTTCAATGCACTATGAATCTCCTAGAACTGATTTAGTATGTCACAATTGTTTTATTTATCTAAATAAAGCTGATATCCACTGCTACGCACACATTGTTGGACTGCTTGTCGGGTTCTTTCGTAGGTTGTCTGCATATAGTACCTGTTATGAGAAACCCTCTGCAGGTAATACTGCTAATATCTCAAAAACCTTCTCAAGCTTTGGGTTGCAAAAGTTTGGATTCTCAAACTATTTTGAAGCTGGTTCAACTGATTCTGCATGCATTCCATTTGATTGCTTTCCGTTTGTTACAATTTACAATTCTGGTCCTCTTGGTAATCTAGAGAGCTCACTCATATATGCAATTCCAGAGTGGAGAAAATATTTTACTCTGAGGGACAAAAAAATAACTAGTCCCAAATGTTTCCATGATTCTTCCTCAAAATGCAAGTGTGATTTCAGATACTTTCTTGAATCTGGGATTGCCAGAACCTCCAATAATTTTTCGATTGAGTTGCACCTGTATGGAATTAGAGCCCATTTTCATGACTCATCATGCATAATTGGATCAATCATGGTGCCTACATGCAAATCTTCCCTATTATTTTGTGATGACAGCATGGACATATTGTGTTCTACTGAAGGATTGGTTCTTACGTCATCTTGGGGGCCTAACAATTTTCAGGATTATCTATGGGGTCCTTCTACTGCAGATTTATCCCCTGTTTTAAATGTAAGGGTCAGGAAAGCACAAAGCATATCTTCAACTGTTAATTTAGAAGTATGCATCGGCATTCAGCATGTGTACTGCATGTTGCCCTCTGAATATCTCTCCATCATCATTGGTTACTTTTCACTCTCTGATTGGGGTGGTTATCCCAGTGATCAGTTTTCCTATGATGCACAAGGTGATATAGCTCTAAAAGATGACATGAGGATTACATACAAGTTTGAAATCTTGGATTCTGATCTTATTTTGCCTGTGGAAAGTAATGAACATCAATTTTTGAAGGTTCAATTGCCACAACTTTATTGTTGTTTCATTGAGAATTCTGGTTTTAATGATGTATTGAAGAACATCCCGACGGAATGTTTGGTTCCTGTTCATAAGCTCGCCAAAATAAATAACTGTCTAAATATATTTGGTCGAGATTTGAACGTGTCATTCATTTTCTACATGAATGACATACTTGGCTTAGCAACAGATGAGCAGAATACAGAATTTGTAGCAAGTTCTGTAGTTGCACCCATGAATGCTGATGTTTGGGTCAGAATTCCATGTGGAAGTGAATCTAATAGCAAAAGCTCTGCATCGATATGTTTGATGGCATGCATTCGCAGTTGTTATATTATTGCTGAGGGTTTGACTTCTACATATTTTGATTATCTTTTTCTTGCTCATTTATTTTTTTATATTATTTGATTCTGTAATTGTACTCATGAAATTTTTTTCTGTAAACAGATAGCCACTTTTTCGATGGATGTATGGCTATACGGGATGTTATTGAGGAATTCTCTTCAGTTGAAGATCAATTCAAATGTTTCAAGTCTGATGTTGTGCAATTTCTTCATTCCAAGAGAAGCTTAAAGTCATCTGGAGCAACTTCTTCAACTCCAATGGCGTCGGCCATTATATCAACAGAAGTCAAATGTTGCACTCAATCATTGTCCATAAACCTCTGTCATAAACACGAAGGTTTTGAGAAACCAATAAGCAAGTGTGATTTGAAGTTTATTTGTTCAGCATCCTTAGTTGACGATTCCTTGGTTTGGTTGGATTTGCAGTTCTCTACATTGGTGTTTTACTCTTCATACGGTTCTGTCTTGGCAAAATGTGCTTCAACTAGGGAGTCTACGTTTGTACTTTGCATCTGTTTTTCTATATCTATTGACCATATTAATGAGCTCAGTCTTTGTCTACCGTCTCTTGATATTTGGCTTCATTTGTCTGAGTGGACCCAGATTGTTAATTTTCTGAATCATCTCTGTTTACCTTTGGACAAAAGTCCTATGCATGCAGCATCTGAGAGTTTGTCTGTAGATACTGGCATTTCTGCAAAAAAAGCAGAAGCAGAAGATGAATCTAGTTTCCTTGATTCTGAGAGTACCTCAATACCTTTTACAACTCAGGAGACTGAGAATGCTGTCTTAATGATTATTAAGTCGGAAAATGTCTGTATCACTTTTCACATCCCCATCTGGACCAGTGAAGAACCATATGTGGAACTTCAGCGTGCTGAAAGTCTAAACCTGACAACTCTAAGTTTATCCTCTGATATTGTTGAAGAAAAGGATGCAGAGTTTCTTACTGTTTCTGTCAAAGTGAAAGATATTGAATTAGTTATAAGTGGCAGGGATATCCAACTGAAGTCCAATATGGAAAGATTGAGCAGTGTAATAGTATTCGTTGCCAATGCAAATCATACATCTTTGCCACTTCTTGATATAATCCAGGTTCATGTGGATGTTGTCTTCAGTAGAAGTCAGATAGACAACAGCACACTCAAAGTGGAGCTTATATGTGATCATTCTGATCTATGGCTTTCGCATCCTGCATTCCATTTATGGGGTGCTTTAAAATTCGATGTTCCTAAATCTGGATCTGCTCAATATTCAATGGGAGACATTTCTTTCAAATTCCAAATGCGGAAGGTTTCGGTTCTAATAACAGATGGAAAGGTATGTTATTACTGTTTCATTTTTGTAATTTCTGTAAATCCTCTGTCTAGTAAGACAACACAAGGTTGTATTTATAATAAAAACAAGTTGTTGCTAATTCTAATCCCATTAGCAACTAACTACACGAGCATATTTTACTTGTGACTTGTTAGAATATTAGAAAATATCTTATCCTATTTTTTATATTATATTAGAGTATGTTGAGTTATTTCTTAGAATCAATTTATAATCATAGACATATCTTAAAATATCTCTGATTATTATTATGATTTGTTCCTGATTTATGATTGAATCTATGTTTCTCTATAAATATAGATTAGTATTGAGTCTTTTGTAATCAAATTAGCATAAAGCTATTATCAATAATATTCAAACCCTTATTATTTTCTCCCCTCTTTTTATCTATCCCACAACTTCAACATGGTATCTAGAGCTTATTTTGATCTGCTTTGAGCTGTTTCGACACTATTCCGCTCTGAGTTACCAAAAGTTTGGTAATGAATCATCATTTTTTCTTTTTCAATTTGATCTCTTGATCAATTTTCATACTTTTCCAGCTTTTTTCAGCGAGCCTCCTAAACAACCGTTATTTGTTTTTGTCGAACCTTTTCTGTCCAGATCCACTGTCACCGTCGTCACCCTTGTTTCCGACTGCTTTTCCAGAGAACAATTTCTCCACCAGCTTCATTCTATCTAGATCGGCCCTCGCCCGAAAATCTGTCGCCGAAAACCATCACACACACTCTCATGCGCTGCTACTCTCTCTCTCTAAAATAGATTCAAGTTTAAATATTTTGGGTCTCTAGTATAATTAGTTTGATGCTTCTAACTGCAGTTTTTAGAAGAACAGACTTTGTTTTGTTCAATTGCTTGCCATGAATTTCTCTCATGCTGATAATCATTCCAACTATCTTGCTAAGCTATATTTATAGCAATTCTCTCCGACTTCACTTGCATCCCTAAGTTGACTTCACCTGCATTATTTTCTTGGAACAAACTAAAGTTTAGTAAGGTTTAGCTTGGATGATGTTATAATATTAGAAAATATCTTATAATATCTTTTATATTATATTAGAGTATCTTGAGTTATTTCCTAGGATCAATTTATAATTATAGAGATATCTTAGAATACCTCATTATTATAATGATTTGTTCTTGATTTAGGATTGAGTATATGTTTCTCTATAAATAGAGATTAGTATTGAGTCTTTTGTAATCATGTTAGCATAAATTATTATCAATAATATTTAAATCCTTATTATTTTCTCCCTTCCTTTTATCTAAAATCCCACAACTTCAACACTAATTCTAACATCATACTTAACATGTGACTAATTCTAACAATGTTCAACCTATTTGACTTTATTATTCTTGTTCTGTCACTTTCTCATTCATTATAATTTTATTTTTTTGTGTTTTCTGGTGTATCATTGTCAAATATTTTTCTTATACATGATCAAATATACCTTAAGAACAGTGGGCCAACCTGTAATGGCAGTGGAAGCTCTAAAATAAGAACTATGTGAAACTAGTATGCAAAATTTTACTCAACTTTTGGGGAACTCATCAGCAGAATAGTTTTGAGACTCAAACAGGTCACAGAGGATGGCAGTGCTCTAATACTGTTTTGAAATTATGGATTGTAGATAAAATACGAAGGATGTGATTATTTATATGGATACAAAACTTCTAATCCTAAATAAATAGGGAAATCGAGGATGAAAAATCATAATTAATTAATATGGAAGGTAATCTTAGGATGGGTTATTCAGACGAATACAGAATGGCCAACGCGCACAACAATGCCATTGGTGTGAGTGGGTTTTTAGGATTGTTGTCTGAATGAAATTTATTTAAGAATATATTAAAATAGAAAAACCGTTGACTGAACGTTGATAAAGAAGAAAGTATTTTGATTCATCACATTGTTTCTGTTTTATTATTAAAAATATCTTTCAAGTATAGGGATTCGGTTGTTTAGGAATATTAGTAGAGATTTAGTTATATATGAGTATTAATAGGATTTGGTTGTATAGTGTTATATGTTTTAATTATTCTTTGATTGTGCAACATCTTAGGCTAATTGTTAGAAGTCTTAGTCAATACAATTTCCTAGGCATCGAATGTAATTATTGCAGCATCATTATAAATAAGGTGTGTGATCTCATTAGAGAAACAAGAAACACAACAATTCACATATTTTACATGGTATCAGAGTAGGTTCTGATTTTGTGACCCGTCTTTATGCTTTACAACCGCTGCCGGTGGCAGCAAATGCCGCCCGGCAGCACCACCTTTTTTCAGTCTTTTAATTTTTTTGGCTTCATACAGTCATCTGTCACCATCAACTCCGACTGCCTTTCTTGCAACCAGCCACGACACTACAGCTAGCCTCAAAAGCACCGCCTTCACTGTGTGTTTTTTCAGTGACTTTTTCTTCTTTCAAACACAGCTGTGTTTTACACCAGCTGTCACTTTTTTTTTTACTCTGTTACAACTGTGCCAACACCAGCTGCCTCTTTTATAGTGCGCATCCAAAGCCAACAAACAACGCCGCGCAATCCTCCGACGAGTACGACGGTGATTCTCCCGTCGCCAACCAACATTGCACACGTTGTCACACGTGTCTGTCTTCTCTATGTATGGGTCCCACGCGCCTCCACCAAATCCGTACGTGAGAGCGCATGCACCTGTCTCCAGCCCCCTTCTGCAGGTCTTTTCATGATGCAGTGATTTTTCAGCAACCTCATTTTTCAACTCTTTGTTCCGCATTGTATTTGTTGTTGTGAGAACTTAGTTTCAAGGACAAGGTACCATTTGCTCAGACAATCATTTTATTCCCACCAACGATCAATCCGGTGGTGACTCTATTCCCACATATGGTTCATATTAGTGGCGCCTTTTATTCCCACTGATGATCAATCCAGTGGTAACTCTATTTCCACATATGAATCATATTAGTGGTGCGTTTTATTCCCACCGATAATCAATTCAGTGGTGACTCTTTCACACATGAATCATTAATGGTGTCTTCTCTTTTCAAACTAGTCTAAGAATTGTCCAACTTAGTTTCATTTTTTATTTATTTTTACATTCAAATACTAGGGACTTGTATTTGACTAGAAGTTCTACCATTGAACCTAGGAAATTGTACAGTCAAAGAATAATAAATCATACTTTGAATTCTAATACTCCTCCTCAAGCTGGAGCGTACATATCATATGCACCAAGCTTGTTACATATAGATTCAACTCGAGGAACCCTAAGTGACTTAGTGAATATGTCAGCCAATTGATCATTTGATCCAACAAAATTAGTTGTGATTTCTCTGGAAAGAACTTTGTCTCTTACAAAATGACAATCAATTTCTATGTGCTTTGTTCTCTCATGGAAGACCGGATTGGAAGCAATGTGAAATGCAACTTGTTTATCACAAATTAGTTTCATTACGTTGACATCTCGTAACTTGAGTTGTTTGAGTAACTGTTTTAGCCATGTAAGTTCACAAGCCGTTGCAACCATAGCACGATATTCTACTTCTGCACTCGATCTTGCGACTATGTTTTGCTTCTTGCTCCGCCACAATATCAAATTACCTCTAACAAGGACACAATACCCAGAAGTGGATCTTCTATCTAATGGTGACCCTGCCCAATCAGCATCAGAGTAGCCAACAACATCGGTATTACCTTTGTCTTCATAAAGCAATACTTTGCCTGGTGCGTTCTTGATATACCTAAGAATATGAATCACAGCATTTCAGTGACTATCACATGGAGAATTCATAAATTGACTTACTACACTTACAACAAATGTAATATCAGGTTTAGTTACTGCAAGATAATTATGTTTGCCAACAAGTCGTCGATATCTACTAGGGTCTTGCAATGGCTCCCCCTGACCTGGTAGGAGCTTGACATTAGGATCCATAGGAGTATCACGTGGGTGACAATCAAGCATGCATGTTTCTTCAAGTATATCAAGGGCATATTTTCGCTGAGTAATTGTTATACCTGTCTTAGACTGATCAACCTCAATCCCCAAAAAATATTTTAGCGGCCCCAAATCTTTAGTGGTGACTCTTTCACACATGAATTATTAATGGTGTCTTCTCTTTGCAAACTAGTCCAAGAATTGTCAAACTTAGTTTCATTTTTTTTTTTTGTGATAAAATGTTTTGATGTAACAAGCTTAAAGCATAGTAAGCTTTAGCTTGAGGGGGAATGTTAAAATTTAGTGTATGTTTTAATTATTCAATGATTGTGCAACAACCTAGGCTAATTCCTAGTCAATACAATTTCCTAGGCATTGAATGTAATTATTGCAGCATCATTATAAATAAGGTGTGTGATTTCATTAGAGAAATAAGAAACACAACAATTCACATATTTTACATATAGAAATCTAGTATATATATACATCTGATATTGTCCGCATATTTCAATTCAATAAATATATTTTACCCTAATTCTTAAGATGGTATTAGAGCTCTAGGTTTAAGGCCTGTTTTCGCATAAACCCTTGCCGTCTTTATTGCGATAAAATTTAGCCACTGTCATCGTGGCCCTTTGCTGTCTTCATTGCAGTTTGTTCGTGATCCCTAAAGTGTATTTGCTACGTTCGTTGTCTTGAAACTAGTCGTCACTGACGTGAACACAACTTTGACTTCTCACCACTATTGGCGACTGTAGACCATTATACACTGAACATATGACACCACCGCGTACACCATATTACACCATATTACACCATTGTTGTACGCTTTTGGTGGTTACTTTCAGATCAGAGAACTTCGGTCCTTGGGTCATTTAAAGCACATTTTTTTTTTCAATTTGAAACTTGCTGTTTTTTGTTTTTCATCCATGGCGGGAGGAGTAGTGATTAATACTAAAATAGAGAATGAAACAAGAAATAAAAATTTCCATGCCGAATTGCAAAGCCTCTCATTCGTTCACAAGTTGAATGGGAAGAACTATTTGAAGTGGACTCAAATTGTGCCCACCTTTTTGGAAGGTAAAGGGATGGTGTAAAACTTAACAGATGAACCCCCCTAAGAAACAAATTCCAAGTTTAAGAGGTTGGATAAAGAGGATTTTATGATCATGGCAATGTTATGGGATGCAATGACCTCATAAATCAGTGACACTTGCATGTTTCTCAGCATTGCGGAGAAGATTTGGAAGGCATTAGAAGAAACTTATTCTAAAGCCAAAGATGCTGCCCAAATATATGATGTGAAGGTGAAAAGTGGGGTTGCTAAACAAGGAAAAAGAATGTTACTGTGTATGCATATCATTTCAAAGCTTTATGGATGGAGTTGGATCATTGCAGAGTTATAAAAGCCAAGTGTTCAACAAATGCGGCATTACTCAAGGAGTATATTGAACAAGATCGAGTATATGATTTCTTGGTGGGACTCAACTCTGATTTTGATCAAGTTAGAGTGCAAATCCTTGGTAAAGAGAACGTACCAGGAATTAATGATGCATTGCTCTAGTGAGGAGTGAAGAATGTCGAAGCAGACTAATGCTGACAATCCCGCCTATAGAAAGCTCAATAATGCTATCTGAGCATAATTTGACTATGATGGTTGACCAAAAGAAAGGAGGAGGGACCTATGTGGAGAAGAAAGGTGAAGGAGTGTGGTGTACCTATTGCAACAAGCCTCACCACACCCGTGAAAAATACAGGAAACTGAATGAGAAGGCACCTAGTAAAGATTGGAGCTCTCAAAACCGAGACAAGGAGTGAGAAAGGAAGAGAGGTCAAACACACATAGCTATAGGTGCTAGTGAAGAAAGTCAAGAAGGTATGATGCAACTGAACCAAGATAAGGTAGAAAAGTTGAGATTTTTACTCACTAGTTTAGCAAAACCCACAGGTACTTGCTCTTTGGCACGTTTAGGTATGTTTCCATTTTCTTTTGCACTTAATGCTTCAGGTATACTCTTAGCCAATATTGAATACTGGATTTTGGAGCCACATACCACATGACACCTTTGCCCACATATTTCTCTACTGATTCACCTTTCCCTAACAACAAGAAAATATCAACAGCAGATGGTACCCTTATAACTACAGCAGGTCAAGGAGATGTCCAAGTAAATCCATCCATATCCCTAAATTGTCCACTCGTCTGTCTCATTTCCATAGAAAAACTCTCAAGATCTATCATGTAATGCAATCTTCTATAACAAATCTTGTGTTTTTCAGGATAATAATTCGGAGAGGACGATTGAAAGTGCAAGAGAATGGAATGGATTTTACTATTTGGATAACCAAGACTTCCGAAGTTACTCAACAACATAACTCCTTTTTTTCAGAATCAATAAAAACCATTAGGGAGAAGGTTCTACTGTACCACTATTGCCTTGGTCACCCTTCATTCACAATCATTAAGAAAATATTTCCTTTGTTTTTTAAGAAATTAGATGCAGAAAGTCTTCATTGTAAAGTGTGTGAGCTTGCTAAACACAATCGTGTACCTTTCCCAATAAGTAATAAAATAAGTACTTTTTCATTTTATTTACTTCATACAGATGTGTGGGGTCCTTCAAATGTTCGAAATATATCCTTATATGCACGTTGGTTTGTAACCTTTATTAATGATTGAACTTGGATTACTCGGGTTTATTTACTAAAACAAAAACTAAAGTCACATATGTGTTTCTACAGTTCTTCTCCATGATAAAAAACCAGTTTGGAGTAAGTATTAAAAGGATTAAGTCTGATAATGTCAAAGATTAATTTGATCATCGTCTTAATTCTTTCTGTGAAAAAGTGGGCGTTATTGACGAGTCCTTCTGTGTTAAAACACCCCTACAAAATGCAATCATTGAAAGGAAAAACGGGCACTTGTTATATAAAACCCGGTCTATGTTATTTCAAATTAAGGTTCCTAAGAAATTTTGGGGAGAAGTGGTATTAATTGCTTCATACCTCATAATTCGTTTACCTTCTAGTGTTTTTGCCTTCAAAACACCTATGGAGGCCCTATCCTCGTTCTATCGTAATGTGCCCATCTCTAGTAATCTTACTCCCAAAGTATTTGGATATGTGTCGGTTGTCCCTCAAGTATCCCTTAAGTATAGGGATTCAGTTGTATAGGAATATTAGAAAATATTTAGTTATATATAAGTACTACTAGGGATTTGGTTGTATAGTAATCTAGTATATATATATATTTGATGTATTGTCAACATATTTCAATTCAATAAATACATCTTACAATATCTTGTAGTGGAGCTATATTTGACGTTGAAAGCCTTTTTTATATCTTGTAGTGGAGCTATAACGGGCCTCAGCTGGAAATTCTAGTGAGAAGCATCCTCTTCCATGCGTTTGCAAGTGGAAAGCACCTTGAAAGTTCTGTCACAGGCGATCTTCAAGTAAACTACAAAAACATTGAAAAGGTGTATTGAGTGAGATTTCCATTATTTTTGGTTTACTCCTGGTACAAACCAGTAATATTGTTTAATCTTTTTGTATTAAGGGTTAACCATTGCTTAAGTGTTTGTATTCTTAAATGAAGGTGTCATGGGAGCCCTTCATTGAGCCTTGGCAGTTTCTATTCACTTTAGTTAGGGATCAAGAAATCGGTGTTCTTCCGAACAGGTCCCTTTCCACTGATATCATTCTCGAATCAACAACTCAACTGAACATCAATATTACAGAGTCCTTAGTAGAGGTATATAAATTTTTAATTTCAGGTCACCAAAATTCTTCTTTCTTTGATCTTGTTTATAGGAATGCGTTATTTGATATTCCTCCGTCCGACAATAATTGACTCATTTGCAAAAAAATAATTTGTCCCAAAGTGAATGACCCCTTTCAATTTCCAATTCACTTTTTTAAATTGTACCCTTTAATTAATATTTTGCATCATTTTCAATGCAATATCTTCCACTATGCATTATTGACATTGGTAATGCACCAATACCTAACAAGAATAACTTCGCAAAAGTAGCATTCTTTCTATTTCATTTATACACTTTTTCTTAATGTGCGAAATGATGTAGTGATTCAGTTATTTTGAGATGGAGGAAATATTATTCTTCTAAAACTCGTTTGAAGTATTGTCTTGTCCAGTGGCCCTACTACATTTTTAATAGTGTTATGGCTGTTCAAAAATGAAAACACAGTTGATTGCATCTCACATTTATATTGACAATCCCATTGGTTGCTTGGAGTTTCACTTTCACAAACAATCATTAGTATTGAGTAAAAATACACAATTATCTTTGACAAATTTACCAACACTTGTTAGATTTTTGGTGATATGTGAGGTATGTAATAAATTGGTTGCGTGTTTAGCCGCTTTTTTCGTCTGATATTTTCAGCGTTGCCATTGTTAGCTCTTCCCTCTTACACATCCGTCAAAACATGGCTGTTTTAATGATCGGTTGGTTGTCGTTTTGCACATGCACCACTTTTGGGCATCCTTTTGGTTTCTATTGTGCGCTTCACCATGGTTTTCAGGCCTTCTTATTCCTTTGTTGGGCCTTATTTCTTCCCTTTAAATTTTTATGGTTTTTTATGTCTCTTCTCAAGTCAAATGACTATAGGTATGTCACTTCCCAGTGCCCTCCCTTTCTGTTGTGAAGGGGAAACCCTTGGAAGAGAGATTTCTCTCCTATTTCTGTATTTAAGTGTTTTTTCTCTGAAATTCAATTCTTAGGTTCTTAACACTATCATTATGAAAAGTTACCCACTACTTATACTGTACTGATGTGTCTTGTTTCTTGCAGTGTGTTTCACGCACTGCTGAAATGATAGATGATGCCTTGCGTCTGATGGGATCGAAAGATCGTGATGGAAACAAACTCTTACGTCAATCATATGCTGAATACAGTTGTGCTAAAAAATGTGCTGCTCCATATGTTATACAAAATTTAACCTCTGTACCACTTCTGTATCATGTATATCATGGGCATATCAATCCTGATGATATCTATGACTTCGATGTGCATCATGCAAAATATGTGCAACCAGGTTCTGCAAGTACGATATATGTGGATGAAAATGCTGAACCACAGCTCTCCAATTACAGGCCTTATCATTCTTCAGATAGTCTAAATGAGCAAAGGTCAAGTGGCTTAGCTCATCGTTATATTACTGTACTGCTTGAAGGAACATCTATGCCATGTGATCCAATTTCAATGGATTTAGTAGGATTATCATGCTTTGATGCCAACTTCTCCAAGTCGTATAATGAAAATGGTGATGATGGTAGAATGAATACCGCCCCGACCTTTGTTGTTCCCGTTGTTTTAGATGTTTCTGCGCTACGTTATAGCAAGTTGATACGAATATACTCTACTGTAAGTATAAAATGACTTTTTTATCCTTTATGATGGTGTTTCCCTTTGCCCCATGCATTATATTTTCTTATAAACTAACTTTTTTTATTTACAGGTTGTTCTTCTGAACGCAACTTCTACATCTCTTGAGCTCCGGTTTGATACTCCATTTGGTGTGTCACCAACGGTACATGGTCTCTTCTAATACTTCACAATTCCAGTCTGTAGTGCATTGTTATTTTTGTGATAATAATCGTGTTATGTATACTTTCAGATATTAGATCCAATACACCCTGGGCAACAGTTTCCCCTTCCACTACATTTGGCTGAAGCAGGTTGTGTAAGGTGGCGGCCAGTGGGGAACTCTTACTTGTGGAGTGAAGCTAATAAACTCTCAAATCTTCTCTCAGTAAATAGCAAAATGGGAAATTTTAAATATTTCATCTGCTATCCATCTCAACCAAGTAGCCATCCATTTCGTTGTTGTCTATCAGTTAAGAGTGTCAGCTTGACTTCATCTGGCTGGCTTAAAAGTAATCTATCCGTTGATCAAGCAAAGAAGCATTATATCCATCACTTGATCCTTAGTGCTCCGTTAGTAATTAGCAACTTTCTTCCTAAGGAAGTTTTGTTGATCAGTGAGACTGGTGGGGTAGATCATACTGTGAGAGTTTCAGAGGTTTGTGATGGTTGTTTCCTATTTTATATGGTTGATTATATACTGTAGAATAGGTAGTTTGTGCTCCTGTTCATTGTGGTGGTGCAATGGTCTAAAGGCTACATATTTTCTTTTTTAGGTGGAAACTTCTATTTATCATATCGATCCTTCTCACGACCTAGGACTAGAGATCTGCATTGATGGATTTAAAAGCTGTGATTTTAAATTTCCTCGTTTAGAAACTTTCAGCACAAGTGCCAAGTTCAGTGAAACCAAGTTTTCATTGTCTGAAACTCTGGTATTTGAACCAAATAATTCAAATGGTAAGAGATTTTATTTGTGGATTCTATGTATTCTAATGAATGCATCAATTAAAGTATTTCTTGCTTTCAGTTGTAGGTCGTATTTATGTTACAGTGGACAAGGTGATGGATGCATATTCAGGTAGCAGGGAACTTCTTATTTTTGTTCCCTTTATTTTGTACAACTGCATTGGTTTTCCGTTGTGTGTGAAGGAGGCCTCTAGTGAAAACGATGAAAGGGGATTTGTCATTCCTTCATATTACGATGTTGCTGTAACTGAATCATTGTCCTATAAAAAGGATGGACTTTCTCTACTTGCATCCAGCCATGATTCACATGCTGATGTTTCTCATGAGCCAAGGAGTGACCTGAATAGTCACACCATTTCATGTAGAAAAGATGGTAATCCAAACTCTTTAAATTTTCGAAGGCATTCTACATTTCGAAGTAGTTCTTTAGGAAGATTGAAGAGACCACCAAGTTCAAGGGTCCAGTCAACTTGGAAGTGTTCAGGGTCTTGTAATAATGAGCATGAAAAGGTTGTGCCTTGCTTATATTCTCCAAGCCCTAATTCCTCTGTAAATGATGTTGTTGTTAAAGTAAGTGGATGTTTTCCAAAAGATGTGCGAGAGCAGATGCCACATTCTTTATGGTCAAACTCATTTTCTCTGCTACCAGCAAGTGGTTCAAGTACCATATTTGTCCCTCAACTAACTTCAAACTCTGCATTCATTCTGGCTGTGACGTCTATCGCAGTTGCTGAACCATATGTTGGGAGGACAAATGCAATTACTTTCCAGCCTAGGTAATATTTTGGTGTTCATGGACTATGTAATTCATGTATGTTTATGGGCCTCTCTTTAAAAGATTAAGATTTTGGGATGTTTCCTTGACATGGGATTTCTTAAAAAAGAATTTCGAAGAAAAATATGATAAGTATTTATCTACTTTAGATTAGAGAATGATACCAATATATAGACTTTTGATAAATCATTCCTAATTAGTGAGTTATAAGAAAATAAAATCTGAAATTTGAACTGCACAAAGTCAGATCCTAATTATAGTAATTACTATAACATATGAATTTCAAAAGAAAAATCAAATCTTTTGATAGCACATACTACCACTCAAGGTGCTGAATGAAAATACATTATTCCCAACTTGCAAATAATATCATAAAATCATTTGGTGGAAAGTTCTTTCCCTTGGTTAATACATTTGGCAATGGAAACCCCAAAGAGATGGATGTTGTTGTTATAAGACTGCTGTCTAGATTTTCATTGATGAGTTGGTGGTCTATCTCTATGTACTTAATTTATCCCATCACGCTGAGCAAAATTGTGGTTAGTGCTAATGGTGGGTTTGTTATCACCAAAATAGCCTCATTGGATCTCCATACTTTATTCGGAGGTTTTCCAGCACGAACTTCGTCAATAACATCTCACAAACCCTGTAAGCCCTGGTTTGAAACTCTATCTTTGCATGTGACCTTAACATGGACATTGATGCAAGTTATAGGCTCTAAAATAAAAACTTTACACAATCAAATCCTAATTATACAATAATTAATGTATAATTAGGATAACAATCAGTTACAAAGTATAATCATTTCTCTTAATTATGCCAATAGAATTAAAGCTCCTTCCATCCCAGGCAATTAGTAAATTATATACATATATATTTTCCAATATAAGCTTTGGTTTTCTGTAAAAAAAAAATAGATATTGTTATTGATTTGTACTGCCCTTTAAAAGTTTAAGCTTTTAGGGTTGTTGATTCCTTGACATGGGAATAAAGCCGCTTTCATGTACTTCTCTAGAGTTTGATCAATTATTACTTCCCTCACTTAGCCCACTTTTCAAAACATAGTTAGTACAAGGATGTTGGCTCTAGTTAAAATTATTATTTAGCCTTTCCCTACTAGCTTTTGGTATAATGGATTCATCGAGAGAAATATTAGTGTTCATACTTGTGTCATCCCTTCTAGTTACTGAATGATGTCTAAATATGCAGATATGTGATAAGCAATGCCTGCAGCAAGGAAATTATTTATAAACAGAAGGGCACTGATGTCATGTTTTATCTAGGAATAGGAGAACATACTCATCTTCACTGGACTGATACAAGCAGGTGTGTTTTTTCCGGTAGTTTATATTTCTTTATCTCAAACAAGTATAGTTGCCATTGCCACCACCACTAACAGAAAAGGTTGCATTCTGATACTGTTTTTTTATATATTTACCACAATTATTTTTTTTACCATATCTCATTCTTCTATTTGTTCAAACTACTTTTATTTTAAAAAAAATGTAATGCAGGGAGCTGCTTGTTTCTATTTGTTATAATGAAACTGGATGGCAGTGGTCTGGCAGCTTTTTACCAGATCATTTGGGTGATACACAACTGAAAATGAGAAACTTTGTTCTTGGCACTTCAAACATGATACGAGTTGAAGTGCAAAATGCTGACATATCAATGGGAGATGAAAAGATAGTTGGAAACATCAAGGGAAACTCAGGGACCAACTTGATTCTTTTGTCGGATGATTATACAGGATATATGCCATACAGAATTGATAACTTCTCGAAAGAGGTTTGTCTGTAGTTTTTCAGTTGCACTACTACAAAAATTTTAGATTTCAAAATTGTTGTGCTGACCTCTGCTCCTTGAAGGGCTGCTGCTTTTTTATTTGGATGGCTTAATTTATTTATTTATGTGTTAATCTTAGCATGTTGGTTGTTCAGCTTTCTCTATATTTTCCTCAAAACACATCTTACATTAGAATATATAAATTCTGTTGCTTACTTTAATGTTGCTAGACAAATGTCACTTTATTTTGCATTAATGATGACATATGAGTGTGCTAGTTTACTTACCCTATACTGTTACAAAAGCCATAGAATACCAGAGCATGGACATCACTTGCTATGCTTAAGTTTGTAACTGGATTTTATTATTTTTTTGTGCTACTTTCTAGATATTGCGAATATATCAGCAGAGGTGTGAAATTTTCGATACTGTCATTCACTGCTATGCTTCTTACCCTTACGTCTGGGACGAACCATGCTCTCCTCATCGTCTTGTTGTGGAGGTACAAAAAATTAGTACAATGAAAACTGCACATGGCTTTACCTAACAATGTTTGCATGACTTTACCTAACAATGTTTGCATGACTTTACCTAACAATGTTTGTTACCAAAATGGAAGGTACCTGGAGAACGAGTTTTGGGGTCATATGCTCTGGATGATGTTAAAGAGTATATGCCTGTCTACTTGCCATCAACCTCTGAGGTAAAACATTTTGCATTTTCCAATATTAAAATAATTGTTTTCAAATGTTACATATGACATTCTTGATATAATACATGTTTTAAGTTGTTGAAACTATTGGGTATTAGGTATAGATAGAGGGAGGAAAAAGAGAGAACAAACTTTAACTAATAGACTATCATATGGATGTGTTGTGTGATGATGACCTGAAAATTGATTGAAAGGTCATGCGGATATCTCTCACTTATTAACATGTAACGATGAAATGAAATGCACCGTAAGATTTGCATACTTCAAAAAAGGCTTTTAAGGTGAGGAATATCTCTCACTTATTAACACCTTTTCAGGCAATCATATCCAATATCAGACTTTCAACATAGGCTGAAGGCCATAAAGACAAAATAAATATAGTAGATATATTTCCTATTTACATTATATGATACAATAAACCTGTACAATAATCCTACACAATAAACATAAAATATATTCAAAAGAGAGAATCTCAATAAATTATCCACTGGTACAGCACATCTAATTTACAGTAATACCAAACTGTAAAATTTATTTTTTGGATAAGACCAAACTGTAAAATTAATTTAATAAAAAAAAAAAGATGTTGTAGAGCAGTTATAGATGATGTTTGTGGAGCTGATTCTTTTGGCAAGTGATAAATAAAAGTTTATCTTTTAGTTTACATGTCTCGATTCCATGGTAATCTAATGTTGGCTTATGCAATCGATGATTTCAGAAGCCAGAGAGGACATTCTTTATATCAGTCCATGCAGAAGGAGCAACAAAGGTGATGTATTTTATTTCATCAGTCATGAAAAATAACAATTCATTCTTAGCTTTGTGGATGATATATTTTTCTTTCAGGTCCTCAGTGTTCTTGATTCAAGTTACCACAATTTTAATGAAGCGAAGAAATCAAGTGTTCCACATGCCTCAGAGAAAAGGTTATATGATCATAGTCAAGTT
Source organism: Cicer arietinum (assembly GCF_000331145.2). NCBI lineage: Eukaryota > Viridiplantae > Streptophyta > Magnoliopsida > Fabales > Fabaceae > Cicer > Cicer arietinum. Next base: position 18,993,078 of record NC_021167.2, on the reverse strand, counting down.
AGGCCTACAGAATATCAAGAGAAGATATCGATTTCTCTTCCATACATTGGGATTTCATTGATTAATTCATACCCACAGGTAATTGAACTGCGAACTTTCGGATTTGGTACTCTTTTATCTCCTTGATGTTCATTAATAATACTTTCATTTCTGTAGGAGTTGATCTTTGCCTGTATTAAAGATATACAGATCAACCTACTGCAAAGTTTGGATCGCCAAAGGCTTTCCATGCAAATATCATTCATACAAATTGATAACCAGTTGCGCTCTACTCCATATCCAGTTATGTTGTCATTCGGTAGTGGATACAGATCCTGTCAAGCAGACTATATGAAATCTAGGGATGATGCCACTAGATCAAGAATCGAAAAATCAAATCCAGCGAATATCTGCAGCAGCTCTTCTGTTCCCGTTTTCTGCCTAGAAATATCCAAGTGGAAGAAGAAAGACATCTCATTTCTTTCATTTGAGTACATAAAATTGAGGTTTTTGTCTAACTTGGTTGCAGATTTACAGCTTACTGTCACAAATGTATTCTGGTGTTTATGTACCATAAAGTGATTTCTTATGATATTATTCCTAATGCTTGCAGGATGGCAGATTTCCGTCTTGAGATTGAACAAGAAGTCATATTAAGCTTATTTGAGTTCTTTACAAATATCTCTTCAGGGCTGCAGTATGGTATCAGACCATCTTCAAATCACTATTACGGGACATCACTAAAGGATTCATCCTCATTTGTTCAAACTAGTGAAAACTTAAGATTGAATGCTGACCAAAGTCCTTTAGGGTTTGCTCCTATATTGAATGCAAAATCTAAGAAAATTGCACCATTGCCTTCTATCATTCCAATTGGAGCCCCATGGCAGGAAATTTATCTGTTAGCCAGAACCCAGAAGAAAATATATATTGAAATGCTTGAATTGGCACCAATCAAATTGACTTTAAGGTCATTTGCCCATTCTTATATTTTTTCTAACTGCTGTTTTGGTTACTTATGTATAGTATTTAAAGACTCACTGACATAATTTATACAATTCCAGTTTTTCCAGTGCGCCTTGGATGCTTCGCAATAGAATACTCACATCAAAGGAATTTCTTATCCATGTAAGCAGTATTTCCTTTTTCTTAGAGGCATTGAACCCAGTTACATGCCAAACAGAATTGAAGTTATATACAGAATTCTTCGTTAGTCATTCTGCAATGCATGCGAAATAACCCTTCACAAAGTCACATTCGTAATAGACAGATTTCAAATCAAAGGGTTGTATTAATTAACAAATAAATACATCTAAACATGAAAAATTACATCCCAGTTATTTTTATTTCTGACCCACTAAAAGACACAACTATTGGATTAAAAACTGATGAATACAGCATAAATTTCAGCAAATTAGTAGAGCAGGTGTCTGGCACCATTTTAAGTATCCTGCGTAGGGTCTTTGTTCAGTTTTTAATTCAGTCAGTGCAGTGAAAGGGTTCCATTCTATACACCCATTTAATTAACAATTTTGAAAGCTTTAAAAGTTTCTGAGACGTATGATAAAGTGATTTGTTTTTTAATAACCGACTATATATAACTACAGAGAGGTCTTATGGCACTTGCTGATGTTGAGGGAGCACATATTTATCTGAAGGACTTAACCATTGCGCATCACATGGCTAGTTGGGAATCCATTCAAGAGATTCTGATTAGGCATTACAACCGCCAACTACTTCATGAAACTTACAAGGTAATAACTTAATTTGCATCCCAAACTCTTTCTATGTTTCCTTTTTATTCATATTAGAAATTTTAATTATGCATCAATGTTGTTGAAGTTGTGGGATTTTAGAGAAAAAAAGAAGAGAAAATAATAAGACCTTCAATATTATTGATAATAGTTTTATGCTAACTTGATTACTGTAAAATATGTTATTTGTGTATTTCTTGTGTGTCAAAACTCCTCCTCAAGCTGGAGCATACATATCATATGCACCAAGCTTGTTACATATAGATTCAACTTGAGGACCCCTAAGTGACTTCGTGAATATGTCAGCCAATTGATCATTTGATCCAACAAAATTAGTTGTGATTTCTCCGCAAAGAACTTTGTCTCGTACAAAATGACAATCAATTTCTATGTGTTTTGTTCTCTCATGGAAGACCGAATTGGAAGCAATATGAAATCCAGCTTAGTTATCACAAATTAGTTTCATTATGTTGACATCTCCTAACTTGAGTTGTTTGAGTAACTGTTTTAGCCATGTAAGTTCACAAGCCATTGCAGCCATATCACGATATTTTGCTTCTACACTCGATCTGGCGACTATGTTTTGCTTCTTGCTCCGCCACGATATCAAATTACCTCCAACAAGGACACAATACCCAGAAGTGGATCTACTATCTGATGGTGACCCTGCCCAATCAGCATTAGAGTAGCCAACAACATCGGTATTACCCTTGTCTTCATAAAGCAATCCTTTTCCTGGTGCATTCTTGATATACCTAAGAATATGAATCACAACATTCCAGTGACTATCACATGGAACATTTAGAAATTGACTGACTACACTTACAGCAAATGTAATATCAGGTCTATAAGATAATTAAGTTTGCCAATCAGTTGTCGATATCTACTAGGCTCTTGCAATGGCTCCCCCTGACCTGGTAGGAGCTTGACATTGGGATCCATAGGAGTATCACGCGGGCGACAATCAAGCACGCCTGTTTCTTCAAGTATATCAAGGGCATATTTTCGCTGAGTAATTGTCATACTTGTCTTAGACTGAGCAACCTCAATCCTCAAATCTTTAGTCTGAAAGTTTTGAGACAGATGTTGTTTTAGCCGATGAATGCCAACCTGGTCATTACCTGTGATGATGATGTCGTCAACATAGACAAGCAGATAGATGCAAGTGGTTGGTGAAGAGTGCAAGAAGAAAATCGAGTAATCAGCTTCACATCTAGTCATACCATACTCCTAGAGCACAGTACTAAACCTCCCAAACCAAGCACAGGGAGATTGTTTCAAGCTATATAGAGATCGATGTAATCGACATACCAAGTGAGAGGAACAGCTAACAACGAAGCCTGGTGGTTGTGCCATATACACCTCTTCTTGTAACTCTCCATACATGAAGTAATTTTTTATGTCTAATTGATGGAGTGGCCAGTGGTGAATAGCAGCTATGGCAAAAAAAGTCGGACGAATGCTATTTTGGCAACAGGAGAAAAGGTATCCCCATAGTCAAGGCTAAAGATTTGTGTGTATCCTTTTGCCACAAGACGAGCTTTTAAGCGATCAATCTTTCCATCAAGCCCAACTTTGATTGTATAGACTGAACAATACCCCATTGTGGTTTTGCCATTAGGTAAAGGTATTAAATCCCATGTCCCATTGGAGTGCAAAGCAGTCATTTCATCTATCATTGCTTGTCGCCAGCTAGGATCAGACATAGCTTCACCTATAGTTTTCAGAATAGACACAGAATCCAGGAAAACCACAAAAACATAATAGGACGTAGATAATTGATTATAATTCAAATGACAAGCATATATAGGATTAGAATTTCGAGATAACCTGTTACCTTTACGCATAGCAATAGGTAGCTCTGGTGTAGGATGCGGAGAGTGAGAGACAGGTAGAGCAGGGGATGAGTCTTAAGGAGCGAGTGGTGGATGGAGCCTCCGTTGG